>NW_017309333.1:70641-71371 GCF_000935625.1 Nanorana parkeri
GGGGGGGAAGGAGACTGAGAAGTGAGCGAGCGACGGTATGTGTTCGCTCACTTCCCGATCTATAGAGCCGACCTGTGACAGTTTAATTGTCACACGTCGGCTCGAACTATGAGGATGAGGGATTTTCACTCACCTCATAGTTCTCCTTTAAGCAAGCTAAATGCAATGCAGTTATGGGTTACACCTACGTTGGGCCCAGAGTACAGATGCTTTGTGCATCAGCCAGTATATTTCAGAGGATGGAAGACGCTTCTTCTACAGTTTTCTGCTGACGTTTTTCCAAAAACGTATCAAAAAATAAACCTGTGTTGGAATGAAGAGCCATAATCTCCTTCCTTTTCATCTAAGCTCAGGCAGGCTTTGATAGTAAGTGCAGATGTTTAGAACATATTGCTTTTGTCCTGGGCGTACATTCCTGCATTATGCTATTCAGGGGAATTTCCTGTCCACAGATCTCAGACTCACGCCGTGACCTCGGGGCTTACAAAGGTCACACATAGGTTAGCAGAGCCCGACGAGCGACGCGTTTTCTACTGCCGAACGGTTTCCATGAGGTACAAGGAAAACGCTCGGGGCAGGTGACACAAACATGACGGGGATAAGGAGCAAATTCCGTTACAAGGAAATAAAGTTGGCAGAACAGGTGCTCTAGGTGAAAGAAAATGGATATCTTGTCGCTTGTAGGCAACTCCAGGCAAGCAGTTAAATGCAAAGATGACACACATGGGAG
>NW_017309333.1:71465-74774 GCF_000935625.1 Nanorana parkeri
TACCTTGTGAATGATAAATTAACTGTCCTGGGTTTGGTTGCTTGGATGCTCACCAAACCTGGATCTCTGGCTGGGTCAAATGAAAGTCCAAGCAAACCCACCCCAGGACCACCTATGTCCTAGGCATGAATGACACTGTTGCCAAGGAAAATCCCAGGGTCGTCTGTGTCTTAGCAACCAATGACGCCGTAGGGCACACAGCTAGCACAGCGTCATTTGTTGCTAGAACACAGGCGGATGCACCACAACAACCTATGACCCTGTTGGGCCTCCAACAACCAACAGCGCTGTGTGTGCCATCATTGGTTGCTGAGGCATTGGTGGCCCCACAGTGTCATTGGTTGTTATGGTATGTTTGTCTGCCTCCTAGCAATCAATAACCCCCAATGCCATTGCTTGACACAAAGCATGATTGATTGCTAGGACACAGAGAGAGGTTCGACAAGCAGGCAAACAAGCAGTGAACTGTGAACAGCTTGGCTTCAGGTTGACCACATGGTCAACCTTAACCCAAAGCTCATCCCTACCTGTAAGTCCCAGGCTTGGAACAAGCATACAGGATGGGAGTACAGACTCGACTCCTCTGGATGTGCAGCTTGAGGATGGCTACTCTATGGCCGCAACCATTAAAACATTAGAAGTGACCCCTCACGGGTACAGTTTAATACCTTACCCAAATTCTCATCCCCCTATTCCTCTATCTGGTCCTGCTTTTCACATAGATCTGCACATAGATGTAAGTAAAATGCCAGGTATTCCCAGCAGAACTGCTTGTCTGTAGCTCAGTGGTTGTGAAATGATGTGGTGTAAGTGGCCTCAGATAAGCCTTCTGACATCACTAAAGGGCCGTACATAATGTTCAGTATACACTGAGTGGCCAGATTATTATGACCACCCCATCAGTACTTCGTTGGGCCGCCTCGTGACTCCACGAGCCAAAGAGGACTGTCAGGGACTGCAGACATATTAGAGGAAATGATGGTCAAAGGCTGGGTCCATGCTTCAGGTTTGGTTGGAGTCCGAACACTGTGACAGTCTGGGGGATATGTTACATTAGTCTAGTACAGATACCTGCTATTAATACATAGTTACATAGTATTTGAGGTTGAATAAAGACATTAGTCAATCAAGTCCAACCTATAGGATCTCGTTTTTAGGAGTACTTGTACCCCTGTATATTACCCCAGGGCCGTAGATAATTTTTTTGCCTGGGGGGGGGTTCAGCTTCCTCAAATTATAAGACTTTATCTAGCAGACACACCAAGGTTTGAAAAGATGTTTCCCTCCAGCGGTGCGGCGTCTCTCCGATACAGCGCTGACTGCTCTGTCCCTCCGATCCTGCGGTGTCTGCAGGCGGGTGCATGCGTCCATAGACTTACCTTGCGTCTCTGCTCGTCTCCCGGCCGAGAATCGGAACTGCGCATGCGCCCGCCCCAAGATCCTTTGCGGCCGTACGAGGAGTTCCTGATTCTCGGCGCGGGAGCGAGCAGCGATAACGAGGTAAGTTTAAAATGATTTCAAGCGTTTTTTGTTTTTTTTTACACTTCTTGCCTATATCTACTGCTTGCTAGCAGTAGATATAAGCAAAAAAAACGTAGGGTTTTAGAACCCCTTTAACTTGTCCCCTCCCCCCCCCCGCCTCCATACCTGATTGCCCTGATCACTGGAAGGACACCCTGTCTCCTGTAGGGCCCGATATGTACATATCATTCAGGGACAGGCAGGAACAGGCACATCTGAAGGGATGCGGGGATGTCCTGTTTGATAAAACATCAAACAGGACATCCCCGGAGTCCCTTTAGATGGGTTCTTCAGAACGCTGTTAAACGGCCGGGAGTACGTGACGCCCTCTGCCCTCCCCCCGCTAGCCACTGCCAGGACACTCTGGGGGGGGGGTTTGAACCCCCCTTATCTACGCCCCTGTATTACCCGTACCCCTGTATATTACGGTCCCTTAAAAAATCTTCCAAAAGTTTCTTGAACAATTACACGTTTTTTGCTGAAATCACTGTCTGTGGCAGTAAGTTCCAGACCTTAACCGCTCTAACTGTGAAGAACCCCCTTCGCCCCTTGTGCTGGAATTTTTTTTCCACCAATTTTAATTGGAAAATGAGGAATAAAGGTCTAATCCTTTATAAATCAATGCTGTCATTACTGAGTGGGTCCGGGGACGGCGTAAAATGCACCAAAGGATTGCATGTGGACCTCGGGCCGCAGGTTGGGCACCAGGGATATAGGCTTTTAAAGGAGAACTATGAGGTGAGTGATTTACTCTCATCCTCATAGTTAGAGTCGACGTGTGACAATGAAACGGTCACACATCAAATCTATAGATCGGGCCCGTCACTCGCTCACTTCTCGATCATTTCCCTGCAGAGAGCGGTGACTCTCAGTCACCGCTCCCCGCAGGGATTCCCCCCTTCCCTCTCCAATCCCCCAGCGCTGACTACGATGAACGGACGGTGGAGGGGGCAGGCACAGCTGGCCCTGCCTCTAGATAGGCAGAGCCCGCTCTCAATCAGCCAGCTGGGTGGATCTCGACAGTATTGTCGGGATCTGTCCCGGCTGCGGCCCTCTCAGTATATAGCGAGCTATAGGCTGAGCTTTGGGTCACGGGAGGAGGTTAGTATATGTCCTCACGTGCCCCTAGAGAGAACTATAGGATAAAAAGGTTACCCCATAATGCTCTTTTAATGTTTATTATTACAACATTGAGACTTATCATGTGATTTAGTATCTATCTTCTCCCTGTGCTTGCCTGAGTTTCCTCCAGGTACTCCAGTTTCCTCCCACACTCCAAAGACTTGCGAGTAGGTTAAATGGCTCCTCTCTGAATTGGCCCTCCTATGTACAGTATGTATGTATGTATGTGTAATATGGACCTTAGATTGTAAGCTCCTTGAGTGCAGGGACTAATGTAAATGTGCACTATGTAAAGCGCTGCGTAAATCATCAGCGCTATATAAATACCTGTAATAAAAAATAAATAAATAAATACAAAGCCAAAGGTTTGGTAAGGATTTGCACCACTGCTTGTACATGGAAAAATGGTATCGGTGCATCCCTAATATATGTTTATAAAAACTAAATCATACAATAAACAGAGATGTACAAATCCCGGGAGCTCCGTGTGCTCCTTACACATGACAGCGGCCTCCTAACTTTTTAATTTTTCTCTAGTCTGGTCTTGGAGCTCGAAAAGTATCCGTAGTTGTACTTGTACCGAGTATGGTACTTGGTATCAGTGCATCCCTAGTTGTCACTCTCGAAAAAAATGGAGGGCAGGAAAAATAAGAGGGGGGGGGGGGG
>NW_017309333.1:74890-76291 GCF_000935625.1 Nanorana parkeri
CCCCCCCCCCTGGTCCCCTAGCTGGTGTGAGGAGCCTCCCTGCCCTTCACTTGCTTGTCACTGCTGAGGCATCGAGATCGATGGCCTCAGTGTTTTGTTTTTTTTCGATTGAACAGCTTGGACCAATGGTTCTTTGCCATTGGTCCAAGCCACCCACAGAGCTCACGCCTCTAACACAGAGTAGAGGCTGTGACAGCTCTTGCCTCACCAAGTTAGGTTACACAAGCAGTGGGGAAGTCCGCTGCTGTGTAACCTAACTACCTGTCAAAAGCCGAATGCAGCACCGCCTGTAATTAACATCCAGCGCTCCGTCCATGACAGGTTACACAGCGGGGAGGATTTCCGTGCTGTGTAACCTGTTAGAAGCTGATCTGAATGGAGAAAAAGCAGTCAGCTTCAGACATAAAGCTGACAGCTTTTTCCTCCATAATACTAGATGAGGCTCCGCCTCCCCTGACCGCACGTCCCTGCTAGGGCACCCCTGAGAATAAGCTTTACTGAGGTCTAACTCAACAGGATGTGTGTCAGACCTCTGTAGAGAGACCACTGCTTCCCTACGGATGACAAAGCTCCTTCTCTGCAGCATGCTGGTAGGAATGAATTGTTCTCGTTGCATAGAAACAAAACATTCAGTCTGCTGTTGCCCACCCGTAACTATAACCTCATTTTGCGGCGGCCTTTAAGTCAGAGCTCCCAGACGAACATGTCCCAATCACAGTTGTCCTTTTTCGGATCCTGGCCAATCGCTGAAGACGACCACTTTGTACAGCATCTTGTAAATAGGGTTCTGTAATAGCACATTGAAAAATGAATGTACGTTTTCTTTTTATTTGATACAATGTGAATTGTAAATAGATGACGGAAATCTCTTTATGACGCTTAGTTTATCGAAAGTCCATTTTGCAGTTTGACAACTTTATTGTATTCGCTGTGCGGTGACTG
The DNA here is from genome assembly GCF_000935625.1 of Nanorana parkeri. Taxonomy (NCBI): domain Eukaryota; kingdom Metazoa; phylum Chordata; class Amphibia; order Anura; family Dicroglossidae; genus Nanorana; species Nanorana parkeri. The sequence continues at coordinate 75,833 of NW_017309333.1, forward strand.
TTTGATTTTGATATGTTGGAACCTTCACGTCCGGCCTGTTTTTTTTTTCTTGCTTTCGTATATGTGAATTGAGCCCAATGGCGCTGTTGCCTTAAAGTGTCCCTGTCACCTTGATGAACACCGTGCAGGGACTCATGGCAGCCAATCAGAATCTGTCACTTTGTGATCTCTAAGAATGAACCTGAATATTCCTAAAATGGCCAAATACACAACTGCATTGTATTTTGGGGAGATCGACAACCCTTTCTGAGGGTCCCCTTTAACATATCATAACCTACCTATTGGGATTTTTTAATTCGGCTCCATCACCTGCATGTTTCAGCAACTTTGATCTAGGTTGGGGTCATGTGATAGCTTTTCATGCCAGCACACATTGAGGGAGCAATCATATCTACTCCAGGGGTGGGTAACCCCAGCACTCCAGCTGTGGTGAAACTATAAATCCCATGAGGCATTGCA
>NW_017309334.1:0-1140 GCF_000935625.1 Nanorana parkeri
AATACTATGTAACTATGTAACTATGTAACTATGTAAGTGGGTTGCTGTCTATATGATCTCCCGGAAAGCCCCCTACTGGAACATTGTGCGAACCGTTACCAGCTCTCCTGCTTTACCTTCACCTTACTATCCCTCCTCTCCCATCCTTCCACTCCTGTGATTTGCGGGTGTTGGAGGATCTAATAGCCATGTACTGTCAGGACTCTGGAGGAAGCAATACCACGAAACGCGTTGAGTCTGTACAATTAAGTACATTATTTGTTATGTTGATTCAGTCAACTGTGTATGTTATCACTGTATATTTGATCGCAACAAACAAAATGGACACATGGCAATTTTTTTTTTTTTAAACATTTTAATATATATTTATATCAATAAAAAAATAATAATTTTAGATGCATATTGTCATTCAAATATAGCCCATGGCCATATTCATCAGCCACCATCCCTACCCCTTTCTTTACATGAACCTTACAGCTAGATAATTCCCTACTTGCGGCTGAATGGATCTGGGTATGCATTCATTCAGTTGCCTACAGGGGCCCAGGATGCATCATCAACTGCTAGGATGCCAGTGGCTTCTGGTGTCCTAGCAATCAATTGCCCTGAGCAGGAAGCGGTCACATTAAGTAGTGGTAATAATATCACAACTAAGTCTATCACTTCCTCCTGTAGCCACCAGAGGTTTTCATCAGCAGTTGGGCGAACGTCCAATTTATTTTGCCCATTTGCCAAATGGGAACAGCCAGAGTTTGAGTTGAACCCTGCATTGACCTGAATTCAACCCTACACTCATGTGTAGGTTTTTTTTTCTGAGCCTCTTACCAAAAGAGAATGGTAAGAACACTTTAAAGGAGAACTATGGGGTTAAGGCTTTTCCCCATAAGCCACAGAATACGGTCATTATGATTGATGGGTGGATGAATTTTGGATGATAATGATGGATAATTGTTTAAAGGAGAACTATGGGGCAAAGGACAAGGGGGCACTCTTTGCGTCTGGAGGAAAAGAGGTTTAACCTTTGCATACGGAAAGGATTCTTCACCGTTAGAGCTGTAACAATGTGGAATAGATTCCCCCAGGAGCAGGGGTGTCCCGAGGCTGGGTGACACCCGGAGCGGTGTCCGAGTGTCACCCCGC
>NW_017309334.1:1399-23683 GCF_000935625.1 Nanorana parkeri
GCGCGTGACGTCACCACGCGTGTGCGCGATGACATCATCGCGCACGCGCGGCAGTATTCTGATACCTGCCGGCGGCCATCTTGGTTCTTTAGGTATATTAGGCATCAGAGATTGTTGATCCCGGGAATATCCGATTGCCTTATGGGATCAGGAAGGAATTTTTTTACCCCTGTTGGATCAAATTGAACCGTGCTTTATAGGGGGGGGTTTGCCTTCCTCTGGATCAACAGGGGGTAATTGTGGGCATAGTGTTCTGTTTAGGCTTTTTTTTTTCTCCTTATTTCTATAGGTTGAACTCGATGGACTTGTGTCTTTTTTCAACCTGACTAACTATGTAGCTATGTAACTATGTTCACATGGGAAGGAACTGCGAGGGCTGAGGGACGTCCTCCTTCTGGAAATCGACGGACGAAGCAGGTTGTCCCACCCTCCCTCCCTGAATTTTGTGGTTATGGGGGTTTCTTTTGTCACGGCAGCTTGGCGGGTTAGGGGGTCTTTGGGGGGTCTACAAAATCGGAGTTGATTACAAAAATGGGGGGCCCTCAGCTGGTATGGGTGCTTCCCCCTGTTGGTGTCCGGATTTGTAAAGGGCGGGGCCTGGCCCCTTGGTAACCCAGAACGAGTAAGTGTCCTCGAGCTGGTTGTGGTGCGGCTGGGGACATGGGTGGAGTGTTATGAGAGGCCTTTTTGGGATGTTGGGCACCCAAAGACCCCTTCTCAGTTCAACAATTGTTTACAGTATTATTTGTATATTATTTGGTTTATTACTTTTGGTTATTGTTAAAGTTGTTTTGGTTTAATAAAAGGGGCCGCTGTGGCCGTTAAAATCCATGTTGCGCAGTCCGAGTGTTAATTGGGGTTTTCACGGAGGGACAAAAAATTGACGAATCCATTAGTCATGTCGTTTTTGTCTATTTTAATTAGGAGCGCTGAGTTTAAGCAGATGTAATATTGTTATGATCGTCTGTTTGTTGCCCGAATAGTAAAATAAGTCATTTTACAGTGAAATTAATATTGCCAAATCACCCCATCCCTAATAGCTAGCCAATCACAGCAGCCTGGGGATGACCAGAAAATAATTGAGACCCTGGGCGCAGAGGTTGTCACACTGTATACACTAACACCTTGGTTCTCAACTAGTGAGTCGTGACCCAAAAGTGGGTCGCGACCCCGTGTTCAGTGGGTCGCCGTGTGCATTCCACTTTTCTAGGTGAGAGGCTCTCAGCCTCCCCCTAGCGCAGCACTGTCAGTTCTCACACCAAGCAGCCATTCAAAATATGCTGCCCGGTGCCAAGTGTCTCCTTGAGGTGAGAAGGGCTGGGGCTATGGCCATGAGGGAGCTCCATCCATACGTACAACTCCCTCGTGTGTCCTGTAGAGGTGCTTGGACCAGAGTGCTGTCACATTGTGGCTCCCTGTAGGAAGAGGAATCACCAGCACTCAGTAGAATAATCCAACATGTCAATTTATTGGACATAGACGTCACACAATCACAAGAGCCAACGTTTCGAGACCACGCAGGGTCTCTTCATCGGGGCATAAAGAGTGACCTCATTGTGGCTCCAGTCACCTCTACAGGGCACGCAAGAGGAGCTGTACAAGCAATGCACATATGAATGGAGCTCTCTCACAGCACAGCAGCCCACACTGGACCCCAGGCTGAGGGTCAACTCCAGTTCTCGTAAGGTATGGAGATGGAGTTGATCTTTTGAATGGCATCCCGTACGCACCTCTCACCCACAGTTCAATCTCCTGCACCGGAACGAGCGGTACCGCAATGCTGTGCGTTCCAGTGCAGGGTGACTTGGGTCGCGACTTAATGACCAAGGACAAATGTGGATCCTGAGGTTACACAGGTTGAGAACCACTGCAATAACAGATTAGTTACGGGTCTCTCACTTTGTATTTTTTTTAGATATGAATGAGTGTACCGAAGATACACATCATTGTGGTGCCAACTCATATTGTAACAACACAATTGGAGGACATTTCTGTACATGTGACAAAGGATTCAGCAGAGGAAACAGCACAGCAGCAGAGTTCTGTCCTACCCATAACACATCAGAGAATACATGTTCAGGTGAGTGATCAGAGGAAAGAGCGGACTGCAAAGATATATTTGTTCATCCTCTTTTTTTATCTTTGATAGGACAGCCGCTGCTCCTACCAAATTCTCCAGAAATCAATCCAATCGAGCATCTGTGGGATGTGCTGGCCATTCATGTGGATGTTACTGTGACAAGTACCTCTGACCTAAACATTGCTGCTGACCATATACACACCTTCATGGACACAGTATTCCCTGATGGCGACTCTAGGAACAATATATAGGGGGGCACATGAGATACCACAGTCAAAACTGGGGGGGGCACTAAAATTTTCACACCTGAATCATACCACTGACCCGGCCATCTGAATGTCGCAGCTGAAATGGAGACTCATCAGACCAGGCAACGTTTTTCCAATCTTCGATTGTCCAATTTTGGTGAGCCCATGCGAATTGCAGCCTCCGTTTCCTGTTCTTAGCTGACAGGAGTGGTCCCTAATAAGAAAAAGGGGTTGCTTGAAGCATTTTTATCCCACGCTATTTGCCAAAGACTGCCATTGCCTGGAGAAATCTCTTCACATGTAAACTGTACTGTGGTGCTGGGCCCCATAGCACCCCCATGGTCTGCTTTCAGGGGCCTCTGAGTTCCTGGGACCTATTACAGGGAGGGGCTTTCTCTGCTTCAAATGGGTCCCAGAACCTCAGTAGTCTTCTGATGATCTGGGTACTTTTAGGGTACCTCATAGTTCCCCTGCAGAGGTTACAAGAATCAAGTTTTCCCAGAAGAGTTCCTGTTTCAGTAAAAGTAACCATTGGCCACCAAAAAAATTAGGCCCGCCCTCCAACGACTTTATTATGATGTGGCCTTCCCCCACTAAAGGGGGGTTTGTGCTTTTTTAAATTTTTATTTACACATTTTTAATTTATTTTAATGTATTTTTTAATTATTTATTATTATTTTCTAAAGACCCCTGACATTTCACTTTTGAAATAGAAAAAGACATTGGGGACACAGTGTCCTCAATTTCTTTTTCTGCACCCTCAGCACTCAATGAATGGGAAGCACTTAGTACAGAGGCTTCCCATTCACAAACTCCTGATAGTATAAGATATTTACTATCAGCAGTTTCTGAATGGGGAGGAGCCTCTGTAGTGAGTGTTTCTCCCCATTGAGAAATTAATGAATGAACAGGAGGGGATGTAAATCACAGCCTGCTCATTCATAACTGGGGACACATAGTACTATGTGTCCCCAGTTATTTACAAACACCGGAGTGATCAGACGATCACTCCGGTGTTTGCTCTGCACATGGAGGATCAGTAATATCAATGATATTTACTGATCCTCCGCTCGGCCACACACACAGCCGCTGTCATACTGAAACTGACAGGATGACAGCAGCTCCGCTCTCCTCCCCGCCTGCCGCTCGATCAGCGTGACCCCCGCCGGTCATTTCTTTTCGGATCACCACTGCCTCAGCCCATACAAGCGGGGGAGAGCAGCAGGGATCTGCCTCCCCCCCGGTCGCAGGCCCCATAGCGACCGCACCGGTCGCTATGGTGGTAGTTCCGCCACTGGGTGCAATATATACTGAACACCAATCTAATGGAGTTATTTACACTGATCGCCATTATATTGGTGTAAATGCCCGTTACACTGGCAGTCGGTCTAAATGCTCCCATTACATTGGTAGTCAGTGTAAAAGCTCCCACTACATTTGTAGTCAGTGTAAATGCCCCCATTACATTGGCAGTGAGTGTAAATGCCCCCATTACATTGGCAGTGAGTGTAAATGCCCCCATTACATTGGCAGTGAGTGTAAATGCCCCCATTACATTGGCAGTGAGTGTAAATGCCCCCATTACATTGGTAGTGAGTGTAAATGCTTCCATTGCATTGGTGATCTGTGTATATTATCCTTGTTATACTGAATTCTACACTGGACACCTGTGTTCCCAGGGCCCTTATTGGTAGAGGGGCTAAATTTGATAGATGAATTTGAGCAGAACTTCCAAATGGAGAAGGGATCTAATGGTGGTGCCTGAATATGAGGGGGTTTCATGTTACGAGGGCTGGAGGTGGCTGAATTTAAGGGGACCTCACATAAAAAGGGAAAATGATGGCTGAATATTGATAATTAAAACAAATAACGTTTGCAGCACAGTATACATTTGCTGGACAATATACAGTATTATCTCAGTATATGTTTTTGTAGAGTGATATTGTATTATTTGTTCTGTACTCTTGCTGGTGATGTAACCTGCAGTTGCGGCTTCATGGGATTTGCTGTTACATTGCAATGTGCATAATTTTCTGTAATGACATGATACAGTGTAATGTGCTGTTGCAGTGCAATGTGGTGCGGTTATGTGGCTCAGTTCACTGATATGGAAGAGTTATTTTACCTTCATTTCCTATTTGATCTCATTATATTTTTTCTCTTATAAATATTCAAATTACAATCATAAATATAATATTGGTGTGGAATTTTAGCCTGGAAGATGCGTTTCTCACAGATCATCGTTTTATCTAACAATTCCACTATAATGCAATGTGCTGCATGCCTTTAGTAATAAATGGGGCCAAAATGTAAGTTCTACACAGGGGCCCCTTGCTTACGTTGACTGTCAGCGTCTTCAGGGATTGTAGATATACTCTTACCAGTCTGACATTGCTCTAAATCTTTGTACAATGGATATTTTTCAATTGTTATCGGCATAATCAGAGCCATAACATAACGGTTGAAGAATGACGAGCTAAGACGAATTGCGATGAAAAAGTGTGAACAGCGTAGAACCAAGAGCCTGATGATGATTCGTGCCCAAGTGTGGCATGCAGGAGAGAGCAGCTCTGTGTCTGTACACGAGACGTCACAGTGCTGGCCACGCCCCCTGCACTGACCGGCGCTGCTGCTATCTGCCCTGTGTCTCCCTCCCACTGGATTCTTCAGGAAAGATTAACCCCTTCTACCATTAGAAGAACAGACTTAAAACTTGCTTAGCTTATGTATATATTGCTGACCATCAGATTTACAGTGCTATTTTTTTTTAAATAATATAATTTTTTTTTTTTTAAATGATATATTTGAAGACAATTTTGCATGTTGTGGCATGTTGTGTTCATGATGTCTAGGAGTTTTTTCAATATTTTATTTGTTTTCAGCACACCAAAATACATGGAAATTAGATGAAAATAATCAAACAGCTTTTTAGTCGCAGACCTGTGTAATTGTTACTAAAAATTAAATATTTATTCTGTCTACAGACATTGATGAATGTAAAGAAAACCCCGACATCTGTGGTCCTAATATGGATTGTAATAACACAATGGGATCATATCGGTGTGTCTGCAGGGAAGGATTCCAGAACATCTCTAATCAGTGTACAGGTAATATTGTTGAAATCACATCATCAGTTGTCACCTGTATATTGTTCGCTTTTCCTTTGTTGCCCATTAGAAGGCTGGAAATATCTCTGTATCCTGAGCACTAATATTTAAAGTTTGAGTTGAGGCAGAAGGGCTGAGCACCACTATGGAGAAGGGAGGCGGAGAAGCAGAGTGGGACCATGCAAAATGGAAGCAGGGGAGATGAGCAGCACTATGGAGGGCAGCGGTGGAAGAGATAAGCGTGGCTATGGAGAGGGGAGGTAGAGGAGATGAGCATGGCGTAGCTATGGAGATGGGAGGTAGAGGAGATGAGCGCGGCTATGGAGATGGGAGGTAGAGGAGATGAGCGTGGCTATGGAGATGGGAGGTAGAGGAGATGACTGGGGTGAAAAGGGAGGTGGAGGAGGTAAGAACTGGTGTGGAGAGGACAGCTGGAAGAGATGAGTCCCACAATGGAGGGGCTTTGCAGAGAAAATAAACACCACGATGGAGAGGGGAGGCAGAGGAAAGGACTGGTGCTATAAAGAGGAGAGGTGTAGGCAGGGCTGGTGCTAGACTATTTTGCGCCCTAGGCAAGACCAGCACCTGCACCAACCAGGCCCCCACCGCAGCGCAACCTCCAAATCCCTGGCCCGCGGATCGCCCCATTCTCCTGCCAGATAGCTTCCGCAAGCAACAGGTGGATGTAATTTAGTTTGAAATAGCCAATAGCAGACTGGCTATTGAAACCCCACCCACTGAGAAGAGGAACGGACCTGAGAGAGAAAGTTGCCATACAATTCCGCTCCTCTGCTCAGTGGCCGGGTGCAATAGCCAGCCTTGACTTTTGCAATTTGAAATAGACGGGGAGTGCCATGAGTGATCGAGGCTGTGCTCTAAGCAGCAGTGCGCCCTAGGCGGCTGCTTAGTTTGCCTAGTGGCAGCACCGGCCCTAGGGGATGGGCACAGCTGTTGAAAAAGGAGGCCAAAGAAAGAAACACCACTAATAAGAAGGGAGGTGAAGGAGATGAGAGCAAATTTAGATAGGAGAGGTGAAGGAGATAAGTGGGGCATTGGAGAGAAGAGATGGAGAAGATGATCGCCACTATAGAAAGGGATGCGGGAGGAAGTGTGAACTGAACTCATAGTATTCTTTGCCAGAATGCAAATTGTTCTGGGGTTGGAGGAGGGAAGATAAATGACATAATCTGCCTCCTCCAATCACAGAGTGCTTTGCATTCTGGTAAAGAATACTACAAGTTCTTTGAATGGTCGTGAGATTTCTTTCCACCTTAATCACTTTGAAACCTCCCTGTTGCAGGATCCAGAAAATCCATAAAGAACTAAAAAAGCTAGCTGTTTCCGTGACAAAAATCAATTGCTTCTTGACACCTCTCCGCCCCTCTGACTGAAAGTCCCGGGTGATCATAACACCAAATTCCACCGCGGGGTTGCTACACAATACCAGAAGACTTCTAGAATCCTTTACAATGTGCAGTATACATTAAAGGAGAACTATGAGGCGAGTGATTTTCACTCAGCCTCATAATCTGAGCCGACCTGTGACAATGAAACTGTCACAGGTCGGCTCAGTAGATCGGGAAGTGTGCGAACACATACTGTCGCTCGCTCACTTCTCGATATATCCCTGCAGAGAGCCATGACTGTCACTCACGGCTCCATGCAGGGATTCTCCCCCTCCCCTGTCCGATCCTCCGGCGCTGACTGGCGGAACGGATGGGGGAGGGGCGGGTACAGCTGGCTCTGCCTCTAAATAGGCAGAGCTACCTGTCACTCACGCAGCTGGGTGGATCCAGACAGCATTCTGACGGCGGTCTCAGTATACCGCGAGCTGCAGCTCTCTATATACTGAGCCTAGGGTGACGGGAGGACGCTAGTTTGTGTCCTCCCGTTACCCTGAGGAGAACTATGGGGAAAAGACCTGACCCCATAGTTCTCCTTTAAGATTTAACACAGCCTGGCTGTTCCTTCAAGAGGGAAGAATGCAGAATCTGCACTGCCTGTTATTCCAATTGAGGGAGGAATCTGATGATGGCCGAATATGAGGGGGTCTCACATTTCGAGGGGTGGAGGGCAGAAAAATATAAGTTTACTGGACAATATACTGCGTTATCTGTGTGTGTTAGTATATGTTTTTGCAGAGAGATAATGTTCTATGTGTTCTACATTTTTGCTCGGTGATGTAACCTGCAGTTGCTGCTTACTGACGTTTGCTGTTACATTGCGATGTACATGATTTGCTGTAATGACATCATGATACAGTATAATGAGCTCTTGGCATTGTAATGTGGAGTGGTTTTGTGGTTCAATCCACTATGATGGAAGAGTTATTTTTCTTCCCTTTCCTAGTTTATCTCAAGATAGTTTTCTACAAAAAATATTTAATCCACAAAAATTGAAAATATATACAGTATATCATTTTGGTGTGAAATTTTTGTATTGTAGCCCCCTTCACCTTCTGTGATGTGACTACTAGATATTTAGTGATAGTCAGGGCTGTAGTAAGCCTGGCTGGATTTGTAGTGGTGATTACATGGTTAGTCCCAGGTGTCTAACATTGCCTGTGCCCCCCTGGGCGGAGTGTGACTCTGTCATATTGAGGGACAGCCAATGGAAGATACTGCAATGTATGTACAGTACAGCAGCCAATCACTGGGCTTCTCTCAGCCAGTGGTGCATGCTGGGATAGGGTACATATATTGGTGGGAATTGCCATGTGGTCTCTCTCGCCGGGACCAGCCATGGATTAGGGCTGGGTCCTGTTCAGCCTGCCCCCCAGGCTAGGCCGAGGCCTGGGGATGGGCATGGGCTGGAGTGAGGGAAAAGGTTTCCCTGAGGCCTCCAACAGGTAGGAGGCCTGAGAGACTGAAAGAGGAAGAGAACCGGGACCAGTGCAGGTTCTTGAAGTACCCTGGAACTATGTGGACTTCAGAGCATGGTCGGTGTATTTCCTGGATTGAGGATCTGCATCCATTCTGTCTGTCGCATCAGTGGTTATCTGATGTCTCCCAGGTGGATCTACACTAATATTTCTACAAGGTCCGGTGAGTCTGGAGCTTCTGATGGTTGCCCCTGGACACATAGAACCCCTCTACCCTCTCTGCCAAAGTGGATGTTCAATAAATTGTTTACTTAGCATTTTACTACTGGAGTGGACATCAGTTTATGGGCACCAGAAGAAGGGCGGTTAGTGCTATCGGGCGGGCAGCTGAAGATCATCCCCTAGACCGACTAGAAGTGAACCGGGCAACCAGCAGCTCCTACGGGGGTAATGGCTACAGTATGAAAGGAGCACTCTCTTAAAGATCATTGCTTTCATCTAACAATTCGCTGATTTATGATTCATGTGTTACTTGCCTTTAGGATAGTTATACATGGGGCCTTAATGTAATTTCTTCACAGTGGTCTCTTGCTGACCCCCACCATCTACTGTGGCTGTAGTTGCACCCTTACTAGTCTGCCATTGCTCTAAATCAGCATTTCACAACCTTTTTATTTAGTCACAGCACCCTTTAAAAGTATACAAAATCTCAAGGCACCCCAGTCTAAAATGTAAAAACTGTAAATGGAAAATTGTAAAGAAAACTACATGCGGTCCCACCAAAATCCATACCACATAGTGGTCTGGTATGGATTTTAAGGGGGGACCCCACACAAGTCCTACTTTACATAAGTAGCCCCATTCATATTCGGAGCCCCCCATTCACATTAGGATCCCCTTATTTCACATCAGAGTCTCATCCTCCACACTAGGAGCTCCTCTTTCACATCAGAATCCCCCCTTCACCTCAGAGCCCCCTCTTTCACATCAGGAGCCCCCAGTCACACAAAAATCTCTCTTTTCATATCAGAGCCCCCCTCTTTCACATCACAAGCCCTCCTTCACACCAGAGTGCCCCTGTTTACATCAGAGTCCCCCTCTTTCACACCAGAATCCTCCCTTCACACCAGAGTGCACATTTTTACATCAGAGTCCCCCTCTTTTACATCAGAAGCCTCCCTTCACACCAGAGCACCCCTCTTTTACATCAGAAGCCTCCCTTCACACCAGAGCCCCCCTCTTTCACATCAGAAGCCTCCCTTCACACCAGAGCCCCCTCTTTCACATCAGAAGCCTCCCTTCACACCAAAGTGCACATTTTCACATTTGAGTCCCCATCTTTGACATCAGAAGCCCCCCTTCACATCAGAGTGCCCCTGTTCACATCAGAGTCCCCCTCTTTTACATCAGAAGCCTCCCTTCACATCAGAGTGCCCCTGTTCACACCAGAGCCCCCTCTTTCACATCAGAAGCCTCCCTTCACATCAGAGTGCCCCTGTTCACACCAGAGCCCCCTCTTTCACATCAGAAGCCTCCCTTCACACCAAAGTGCACATTTTCACATTTGAGTCCCCCATCTTTGACATCAAATCCTCCATTCACACCAGAGTCCCCCTCTTTCACATCAGAATCCTCCCTTCACAACAGAGTGCCCCTGTTCACACCAGAGCCCCCCTCTTTCACATCAGAAGCCTCCCTTCACACCAAAGTGCACATTTTCACATTAGAGTCCCCATCTTTGACATCAGAAGCCCCCCTTTACATCAGAGTCCTGCTTTTTCACATCTGAAGCCTCCATTCACACCAGAGTGCACCTTTTCACATCAGAAGCCCCCCTTCACACTAGAGTGCACCTTTTCACATCAGAGTACCCTGCCTTTACATCAGGAGTCCCTCATTCACACCAAAGGCATGACGATGTGTGGAAATCTCAGGGGCCCCCTGAGGAAGAAAGAAGGCACCCTGGTTGGGAAAGGCCTCTCTAAATCTTTGTACAATTAATATTTTTTCCAATTGTTATCGGCATAATTATATTTACAATTGTTGCTAAGATTAAATATTTATTATGTCTACAGACGTTGACGAATGTATAGAAAACCCCGACATCTGTGGCCCTAATAGTGATTGTTTGAACACAATGGGATCATATCAGTGTGTCTGCAGGGAAGGATTCAGGAACATCTCTAATCGCTGTACAGGTAATATTGTTGAATCACATCATCAGCTGTCACCTGTATACTGTTGGGTTTTGCTTTGTTGCCCATTACAAGTCTGGAAATATCTCTGTTTGCTGAGCACTAACATTACAAGTGTATTTCTACCCAAAATCTGAGTTGAGGTAGAAGGGGTGAGGGGAGATGGAGAAGCAGATGGGACTTTGCAGAGGGAAAGCAGGGAAGATGAGCACCACTATGGAGAAGAGATGTGAAGGAGATGAGCCCTACTATGGAGAAGAGATGTGGAGGAGATGAGCCCTACTATGGAGAAAAGATGTGGAGGAGATGAGCCCTACTATGGAGAAGAGATGTGAAGGAGATGAGCCCTACTATGGAGAAGAGATGTGAAGGAGATGAGCCCTACTATGGAGAAGAGATGTGGAGGAGATGAGCTCTACTATGGAGAGGAGAGGTGGAGGAAATGACTGGGGCAAAAAGGGAGGTAGAGGAGATACGCACTGGTATGGAGAGCGGAGGCAGAGGATACGAGCACTGGAGCTGCTGGAAAATGTTGTGGGGCGTATCCGATATCAATGCAGAACAAATATCTATAGTAAGGAGCAGTCAGTGGGACATGAGATACACTACATTAGAGGTAAGTTATTGATCAAACATGGCAACATTTTTTTAACTAAACTTCAACTTTAACTCATTGTTGCCCTCTTGGTGTCATTAGGAAAAGGGCTCCAATTCCAGAATGTCAGTGAGAAACTGGCCCCCATTTATTAGTGGTTAGTTACCTGAAACTAGAGCTTCTCTGGACATGCTGACTCCTAAACCCTCTGTGCTGGAACTATGAGGGTACCATTAGATACCACCTGCAGATCCAGAACCCACCCACGGCTCTTGAATTTACTGAAAGCAACACAACTCATCTGGCTACTAAATTACTGGGGCTCAGTCATTACAGAAAGGGACAGGATCTCAGAGCCCTCTCTGCATTGGCACAGGATGCATTGCTGATCTGTCCAACACTAGGGTACAGCCTCCAGCACCCAAATAAAACATAATGATAAGGTCAAAAGGGCACCCAGAACTCTCAGCCAGGGGGGCTGAAAGGCTTCAAGGAGCAAGTGCTTTTACAGTGAAAGACCTGGTTTCTCAGGTCTTTCCAGATTTTTTTGGCTTTTGCTCAAGATCCTAGAAATGGGACGTTTGAGAGGCCAGCCCCTATTGATTGCACAGGTGTGCACATCCATTAAGGTAAAAGGGCAGGTAAGTGTTCAGGGCTCCACCTGGGCGACGGGGAAGGTTTCCGCTCAGGAGTCAGGAGGGCTACAGCCATGAGTCAGAGTGAAGCCAGGTGTGTGTGCCGGAGGCACACGTGAGACAGCCGGGGAGGCTGCAGCAGTAAGTGAGTCTATAAGAGGGCCAGTGAGGGTCATTGAGGCTGAGGACAGCTAGCTCGAGTGCAGGAAACCACAACAGTGAGGTACTGTCTGTGGAGGAACAGAAAGAGACCGATGGGTCAAAGCAGCAGGACGCTGCAAATAAAGTAAAAGCCAAATAGCTAAGAACTGTGTTTATTGTGCAAGAAGTTGACGGATGTTATGTTGGAAATTTATGCAAACTTTTGATCTTTCACTTAAATAAAAGTGGGCCACCAGGCCCTTGAAAAGAAGAAAGAGCAAGTAGACTATGTTATTAAAGCACTACTATTTGAAGTGAAACCTCACACCCTGTAATAGGTCATTATACGTTAGATGCCAGTGTGTCCAGGAGCCTTTATTCGTAGAGGGGTCTAAATTTGCTGGATGAATTCGAGGGGAACTTCCAATTGAGAGAGGGGTCTAATGGTGGCTGAATATATGGGTTGCCTCACATTAGGAGGGTTGGTGGTGGCTGAATATAAGGAAAGGGGCTTATGGTAGTTGAATATTGTTGTTAATTAAAATAAAATTGCTTTTGCAGCAAAAAAAATTGTATTCTGGTCAACGTACAGTGTTATCTCAGTATATGTATTTGCAGAGGGAGAATGTGCTATTTATTCTATACTCTTGCTGGGTGATGTAACCTGCAGTTGCTGCTTTATAAGATTATGCTATTACATTGCGATGTACATAATTTGCTGTAGTGACATGTGTGAGAATTAGCTTCAAATGGTAGCACTTTAAGGGTTGAGTCCACTCGCAAACATTTTCTTTTATAGGGCTTCCTGGCCACTTTTATTTAAAAGTTCACACCAGTTGTTCGCTCACAGGGGTTTCTCCGACATAACACAACTTCAGCTTTGTCATTTCAGCAAAATAATAGTTTTTCACAGTCTCACCAACTTCAGGTTATCACTTTAAACCTCCCCACATAGGCTGCATCGCTCAGACTTGCCACACAGGCTGGTTCCAGGATGGAGTCCTCCTGACTCCTGGACAGACTCCTTCTTTGTCTTCCAGCTGGGACCCTGAACATGAACCAGCATCCTTTTCATAAGAGCTCTGCAAAGGTGCACAATCATTCTGTGTTGGTCACCACTAAAGCCCGGACCCAGGAATGGAGATTTCATCCCTCCCAATACTCTTTGAAATCTCCTGTCTCCAGGATCCCAACTATAATCCAGAAAACCCGGAAAGAGTTGTAAAGCCAGCTCGTTCCTGGTAAAAGTACTTTCCTGGAGCCGCTCAGCCCCTCTTGCTGGGAGTCCTGGGTGACTTTGATGCCACATTTTACCATGGTATTGCCACACAATGCCACACATGATACAGTATAATGTGCCCTTGCAGTGCAATGTGGTGTGGTTATGCGGCTCAATTCACTGATATGGAAGAGGTTTTTTTTAAACTCTATTTCCTATTCAATTTACAAACATAAACATCATTTTGGTGTGCAATTGTTGCATGAAATTAGCACTTTCTTACAGATCCTTGTTTTATCTAACAATTTACTGAACTATAATGCATCTGTTACTTGCCATTATCATAGTAATAAATGGGACCTCAATGTAATGTCTACATTTCTGGCTTTGCCTGCCACCAGCTACTGTGGCTGTAGTTACATGACTAGGGCACGCCATAGGTTCCTTCTTGCACCAAAAGACCCTGCTACGCCACCTCCCCTCAATAACTAAAAACCCCCCAAATAACAGACCACACCATTCTTTGGTATAACTGGCTGTTGCAGCCCTTTGTTACAAAAACATCATTACGTAAACCAATATATCTAACATTAGATTAATGTAATCAACAATTAACTAAATTATGTGTGTGTCCATGCACACACGGCCACACCTCTATACCAATATTCATTAGCTCCGTGACTATCTTTCTTACCAGTCTGACATTTTTGTACGATAGAAGTGTTTTCAGTTGTTATCGGCATAATCATATTTATAATTGTTAATAAACATTAAATATTTATTCTGTCTACAGACGTTGATGAATGTAAAGACAACCCCGACATCTGTGGCCCTAATAGTGATTGTATGAACACAATTGGATCATATCGGTGTGTCTGCAGGGCAGGGTTCAAGAACATCTCTAATAATTGTACAGGTAATATTGTTGAAGCCACATCATCAGCTGTCACCTGCATATTGTTCAGTTTTGCTTTGTTGCCCATTAGAAGGCTGGTAATATCTTTGTTTCCTGAGCGCTAATATTAAAAGTGTATTTCTAGCTAAAGTCTGAGGGAAGGTAGAGGGGTTGAGCGCCACTATAGAGAGGGAGGTGGAGAAGCAGAGTGCGACTATGCCGAGGGGAGGCAAGGGAGATGAGCACCCCTATAGATAGGGAAGGTGGAAGAGATGAGTGGGTCTTTGGAGGGAGGAGGTAACCATCATTTTGAAGAGGGTATGTAAAGGAGATGACTGGGGTGAGAAGGGAGGCGGAGGAGATAAGCACCGGTATGTAGAGGACAGGCAGAAGAAATGAGCTCTGCTATGGCGTGGTGAGGCAGAGGAAATGAGTCCCACTATGGAGAGGGTGTGCAAAGAAAATAAGCACCACTCTAGAGAGGGGAGGCAGAGAAAATGAATGATGCTATGGAGGATGGGGGTAGGGGGTGATGATATGAGTGTTACTATGGAAGGTGGAGAAAATATGATCATACAGCTATAATCATATTTAGAATTGTAACTAAACATCAAATATTTATTATGTTTACAGACATAAATGAATGTAACGAAAAGCCTGACATTTGTGAACCTTATGGTGACTGTGAGAACACAAATGGATCATATGAGTGTGCCTGCTGGGAAGGATTCAGGACAATCTCTAATCACTGTACAGGTAATATTGTTGAAATTCAATCATCAGTCGTCACCTGTATATTGTTCAGTTTTGCTTTGTTGCCCATTAGAAGGCTGGAAATATCTCGGTTTCCTGAGCACTAATATTAAAATCTCGAGTTCAGGTAGAAGGGTTGAACACCACTATAGAGGTGGAGAAGCAGAGTGGGACCATGCAAAATGGAAGCAGGGGGATGAGCACCACCATGGAAACCAGAGGTGGAAGAGATAAACATCACCATGGAGAACAGAAGTGGTAGAGATAAACACCACCATGGAGAGCAGAGGTGGAAGAGATAAACACCACCATGGAGAGCAGAGGTGGAAGAGATAAACACCACCATGGAGAGCAGAGGTGGAAGAGATAAACACCACTTTGGAGAGCAGAGGTGGAAGAGATAAACACCACTTTGGAGAGCAGAAGTGGAAGAGATAAACACCACTATGGAGAGCAGAAGTGGAAGAGATAAACACCACCATGGAGAGCAGAGGTGGAAGAGATAAACACCACCATGGAGAGCAGAGGTGGAAGAGATAAACACCACTTTGGAGAGCAGAAGTGGAAGAGATGAGAATGGCTATGGAGAGCAGAAGTGGAAGAGATAAACACCACTATGGAGAGCAGAAGTGGAAGAGATGAGAATGGCTATAGAGAAGGGAGGTAGAGGAGGTGAGAACGGATGGGGAAGATAGCTTGCCATGTCCCCCAGACTTTGTGACCTCTACCTTCTAGATACAACATGATGCAGAATGCCTTTCAAGCCATGATACAAATTCCCATTTAACAAACAGAAGGAGATTTTGGATCAACCTGAGAGCCAGCAAGAGATAATTCCCATGTTTGCTCTTCTGCAAATGAGGGGATCTGTGTGTCTTCCAGTGTCACGATCTGGGATCAGGCTCAGAGTCCAGTGGCTGAAAACAGCAGGCAAATTCGTTGTATAACAGGCCGGGTTTGGTACACAAGCAGACGGTAGTAGTATAGGAGCAGGCAGAAGCGTAGTCGGCAAACAAGCCGAGGTCAGTAGCCGAAGGTATCAGGTATGAAGCGGAAGACGATGAGAGTAGTCGGTGAATCAGCAGCCAAAGGTCAGTACACGGGTAGCAGTATGAGCGGATTGTATCACAGAGGAAGCAGGAAGCAAGATATTAACAGGAGCACAATAATCTGGCAAACAGGAAGTGCAGAGGCGGGGCTTACATAGAAAGTTCAAGGGAGGAGCAAGGAGTTCAAAGTTCAGCAGAAACTAAGTTTACCTGAGGATTATACAGGAGAGCAGTCAAGGAATTATCCAAGGTTCTAAGGTGGCTCAGCAGGTAGAGCCACTGCCAGCCACAGCAGAGACCCT
The DNA here is from genome assembly GCF_000935625.1 of Nanorana parkeri. NCBI lineage: Eukaryota > Metazoa > Chordata > Amphibia > Anura > Dicroglossidae > Nanorana > Nanorana parkeri. The sequence goes on from NW_017309334.1 coordinate 17,440, forward strand.
GGGTACAGGTCCAGATCCTGACATGCAGACTGCATGAACAGACTGGTTCATACTGAATTGATGACTGTACTTGAAACAAAGATGTTTTTTCTATACTATCTATCATTCTTTTGCCAATACCTAAATCTTAGTTATCAGTTTTTATCAGTGGATATTTAACCAAGGACATAACTTACCTCTAATGAAGTGATTCCCCATGTCCTGCTGGCTGCTGCTTACTGTAGAAATGTTCCCTCCTTTTAATGCATCAGTGCCACTCACCCTCCCCTTCCTCCTCTCTCAACCATTCGCAGAACCCATGGTGTTCTTTCCTAGAATTCTAAGTGTTCTGGGAATGGAGAAGGGGAGGATGAAAAGCATGATCTGCCTCCTCCAATCACAGAGCGCTTTGCATTCTGGGAAAGAATACTAGGAGTTCTGTAAATGGACGAGATATGAGAAAGAAGAGGGTGAGCGGCACCAATGCTTTACAGTTGCAGCCGCTGATTTTAACCCTCGAAGTGCCAAAAGATCATTGTTGTCCTACTGGTGTCATTGGGTGAAGGGCCTCAATTCATGGGGGTCAGTGAAAAATGGGCCCTCATTCATTGGTGGTCAGGGGTTACTTACCACAAGAGCTTCTCTAACTATGCCGATTCATAAACCCTCTATGCCAGAACTACACTGAGTGGCCAGTTTATTATGACCACCTGACGTTTGTAGGCAAATTAGCTATAATTTGGCGCTGAAGTTGCTGGAGGGCCAGACCATTATAAATAGGGAAGCAGGTTGGTTACCACGACAGTAGAAGTGATTTGTTTCTGAAGATACGGGGAAACAACGCGATGTAACAGCCTTTGAACGCGGGATGATTGTTGGCGCTCGGAGCCATGAAGCGAGTATCAGCAAAACCGCAGAATTCCTTAAATGTTCAAGAGCAGCTGTTGTTAAAGTGTTTAAAGACCGGACTGTCAGCCGGGGTCTGAACGTGCGAATTGTGGCCGTCAGCGACTAGTCAATGTTAGGGCAGAACGGGGGAGGGGCAAGACTGGTACAAGACAACAGAAGGGCAACAGTGCCGTGTCATATTCCTCGCATCACCTCTCATCATCTCGTGGAGTCACGAGGCGGCCCAACGAAGTACTGATGGGGTGGTCATAATAATCTGGCCACTCAGTGTATAAGTGTACCATAAGCTATCACTCACAGAGGCAGAACCCAACCACAGTAGTTGAATCTACTGAAAGCTACCAAACTCATTTGGCCACTGAGTTTCCTCTGAGACAGCTTCTACCTGTAAGAGGCCTAGGATCTCAGAGGCCACTCTGTATTTGTATGGCTGATACGTCCACCACTGGGGTACAGCCCCCACCATCCAAATTAAACATAATAACGGAGGAAATTTGTCTACCTGACACACTCACTTAGCTGTTTCTAGTCATACCTTCAAATGAGTGTGCAACATAATAAAACTGCACAAAAGTTGCCACAATATCATATCAGATAAGAATATAGAATTATAAAATATTTTTCAATTTGCAGTATACATTAAGATTTAACACAGCCTGGCTGTTCCTGAAGAAGGAAGAATGTCGAAATGGGATTGCCTATTATTGCAGAATATGTTTTTGTAGAGTGATAATGTGCTATTTATTCTGTATTCTTGCTGGTGATGTAACCTGCAGTTGCCGCTTCCTAGGATTTGCTGTTACATTGCGATGTACATAATTTGCTGTAATGGCATGGTACAGTAAGGTGCAATGTGGTATGGTTATGTGGCCCAATTACTCAATTTACTTAGAAGGAAGAGTTATTTTACTTCCCTTTCCTAGTTTATCTTATGATAATTTTCTCTTAAAAATGTTCAATTAAAAAAAATATATATATAGATTGTTTTGGGTGTGGAATTTTGGCATGAAAGGATCACTTTCTCTGAGATGATTGTTTTATTCTAACAATTCAATGATATATAATGCATGTGTTAAGTTGCCATTAGGATAGTAATACACGAGGCCTAAAAAGTAATTTCTGTAAATGTAAAATTGTAAAAAAAAATGACCTGTGGTCCCACCAAAATCCATACCAGGCCCTCTTATCCAAGATAGTGTTCTGGTATGGATTTTAAGGTAGGACCCCCATACAAAACCAAAAAAAAGTAGAGTTCCACCTTCACATCAGAATCTACCTTTCACACCAGAGTCCCACTCTCACACCAGGAGCTCTTCTTCACACCAAAGGTGTGACCATTTCGAGGCACCCCGATAAAGAAAATAGACACCCTGGTTGAGAAAGGCCGTTTTAAATCTTTGTGCAATGGATATTTTTTTTCAACTGTTATCCCCATAATCATATTTACTATTGTAACTAAACATTAAATATTCATTCTGTCTACAGACATTGATGAATGTAAAGACAACCCCGACATCTGTGGTCCGGATATGGATTGTTTGAACACAAATGGATCATATCGGTGTGTCTGCAGGGAAGGATTCAGGACAATCTCTAATCAGTGTACAGGTAATATTGTTGAAGTCACATCATCAGCTGTCACCTGTACTGTATATCCTTCAGTTCTGCTTTGCTTCCTATTAGATGGTGGAAATATCTCTGTTTCCTGAGCATTAAAATTAGAAGTGTATTTCTAGCCAAAATGTGAGTTGAGGTACAAAGGCTGATAACCACTATGGAGAGAGGAGGTGGAGAAGAAGAGTGGGCTATGCAAAGTGGATGCACGGGTAATGAACACCACTGTGGGCAGGAGAGGTGGACAATGGACACTACATTGGATAGCGGAAGTGGAGAAAATGAGCATGGCTATGGAGAGGGCAGGTAGTGAAGATGACTGGGGTGAAAAGGGAGGTGAAGGCGATAAGCACTGGTATGGAGGGAGGAGGCAGAAGTGATGAGCACTGGTATGGAGGGAGGAGGCAGAAGTGATGAGCACTGGTATGGAGGGAGGAGGCAGAAGTGATGAGCACTGGTATGGAGGGAGGAGGCAGAAGTGATGAGCACTGGTATGAAGGGAGGAGGCAGAAGTGATGAGCACTGGTATGGAGGGAGGAGGCAGAAGTGATGAGCACTGGTATGGAGGGAGGAGGCAGAAGTGATGAGCACTGGTATGGAGGGAGGAGGCAGAAGTGATGAGCACTGGTATGGAGGGAGGAGGCAGAGGTGATGAGCACTGGTATGGAGGGAGGAGGCAGAGGTGATGAGCACTGGTATGGAGGGAGGAGGCAGAGGTGATGAGCACTGGTATGGAGGGAGGAGGCAGAGGTGATGAGCACTGCAATGGAGGGAGGATGCAGAGTTGATGAGCACTGGTATGGAGGGAGGAGGCAGAGGTGATGAGCACTGGTATGGAGGAAGGAGGCAGAGGAAATGAGTACCAGTATGGAGGGCTATGCAGAGAAAATAAACACCACAATGGAGAGGGGAGACAGAGAAGAGGAGTGGAGCTATTCAGAGGAGAGGTGTTGGGGATGAGCACCACTATTGAGAGGGGAGGCCAAGCAGATGAGTGACGCTATGGAGGGGAAGGAAAAGAGGAGCACTACCTTGGACGAGTGGAGCTATAGAGGTGAGGTGTTGATGAGGAGCTCAACTATTTAGAGGGTAGGCAGAGAAGAGGAGCGTCATTATGAAGAAGGGAGGTGAAGGGTGATGAGCGGCACTATGGAGAGGATAGGTGGAGAAGATGAGCACAACTTTAGATGGGAGAGGTGGAAGAAATGAGTGGGGCTATGGAGAGGAGAGATGAACATGATGAGCTATAGAAAGGGATGTGGAGGAGGTGTTACCAAGATGAGCGACACTATAGCCAGGGGTGGTGGAAGAGATGAGGACCACTATGGAAAGGGATGTTGGAGATATGCATCGCTATTTAGAGGAGAAGTGAAGTTGATGAGCACCCATTATGGAAAAGGATGGTAGAGGACATGAGCACCACTATAGGGAGGGAGTCAATTTAATACTCTGCACTATCATGATGAGGTCTCCTGGCTCTCTAATATTCATGATCTGTACTGACTAACGTCCATGTTGCTCTTGGAGAATACTTAACATTGCAGCATACTAATCTATTCCTAACAAGAAAACATAGACAGGAAATATTTGTTTCTGTACCACTAACATTTAAAGGAAAGCTATGCTGTTTCCATTGCAACAGATTTTATTTTAAAGCTGCTTCACTGCCCGGTCAGTGGGCTCAGAGGAAGTGAGTCTAATGATGCTGGATGTCATTCAACCCAGAATACACACAGGAAATCTTGTGGCGAAAAAGTAATGTCTTAATTGTACATCACAGGATATAGGGACTTAATTCTTAGACCACTGGGTTGTGATTGGACACTGGCAAATTAATCAAAGCTGCAGAACAGCTCTGCATAACCCCTCCTACTTCCAGCCTGCCTCAGTTTTTTGCTAGTATCCTTAGTTGATGGACATCATCTCTCAGCTCTCTCTGTTACATTAGTTTTCACTGTTCATCTGCAAGATTCTTCAACCTGGTTTCAGAAGTGCTGCTCTAAGCCATTGTGGTGCCTCCAGCAGCTATCCTGATTGATTCTCCTTGGTAGATCCTGGGTTGAGTCTACCCGCAACCACCCAGAAGGCTGATGTAAGGCCTGCTTGTAATGTGCTGTCACTAGACCCTGTGTTTGGCGCCCCTTTGTGCAGCATGTGGGTTCGTTTTATGGTGCTTTAACCCACTCCGGGCCGGCCGTAGTAAAAAAACGGCCGGCCCGGAGCTCTCTAGATCTGAGCGTGCGTCTTTAGACGTCCGCTCAGACACGCCCCCCTCGCGCGCGCCGCTGGGCGCGCGAGCTGGAAATGCCCATAAAAACGTTTAAAGCGTCGCCTATGGCCAATTTTGGGTATGGTAGTTTTCTGCGATGTCGCAGGTTCGCGCAATTTTAAAACTCGACATGTTTGGTGTCTATTCAACCGACGTGACCCGATCTTTTATATTTTACCAAAAAACTGGGTAATAATAAGTGTTTCCTAACATAATGTAAAAAAAAAAAATTTTCAAAATTTTCAGTAATTTTTCCTAATTATAGTAAAAAATAAAACCCCCAGTGGTGATTAAATACCCCCAAAATAAAGCCCTGTGTGTCCCCAAAAAATTGTATAAAATGTATTTCAGTACAGCGTTGCATGACCGAATAAACGTCAGTCAAAGTACCGCAGCGCTGAATACTGAAAAATGGCCGGGCCAGGAAGGGGGTGTAAACACCTGGTCTTGAAGTGGTTAAAGGTCCAGGGCCGAGATCCATCTTTAAAGCCTGACCCTGAAGACCACCCCAGGGATGCGTCTAGCTATTTGTATGCTCTGGTGCTGCTGCTGTTGCTGCAAAAATTACCATAGAGCTTTACTGCAACAACACTTATCATGGGTCACCTTGGGGAGAAGAGAAACTGTTAGAGGAGGCTGAGTGGGGCGGGGAGGAGCGTTGTCATCGGCAGTGTCACTTGAAACCAAGCTCTCCTCCCGTACAGCCCAGCTCAGCCTCCTGTGACCTATCAGGATGGAGAGCAGTGTGGGGGCGGAGACAGCCGTGCGCTGTCACAGGAGCCCGAGCTGGCGGTAAGGGGGAGGAGTCAGATGACAAAACCAAGCTCTCCTCCGTGCATCGCTCGCTCAGCCTCCTATGACAGCGTGTCAGGATGGAGAAGCGGGTACAAGCAGTCAGCGATCAGGGACCACTGAGTGTTTGTAAATAGTTGAGGACATAGTATGAGTTACTATGTTCCAGTTATGAATGAATGGGAAGTGATCTACATCACCTCCTGTTCGTTCATGATTGTGGATATAGTAAACATACTCTGTCCTCAAGTTATGAATAAACAGGAACTCGGTGTAGAGGATTCCTGTTCATTTATAACAGGGGCTGCAGAAAAAGAATTTGTGTCCTCAATCTCTTTTTCTATTTTAACCCCTTCATGGAGGCCTTTTTTTCATTTTTTTTGCACCCATGTTATATTCCACATTTTAGGCCTGAAAATTACTTAAAACCCCCCAAACATTATATATTTTCTGAATGCCAAGACCCTCTAGAATAAAATGGTGGTAGTTGCAAATTTTTATGTTGCGCAATATTAGCGCAACTCCTTATTAAACCCCAAAATCTAGTGACAAATTTAATTAAATGCCCCAAAACACAACATAATACCCATTTTTTAAATGAAATATAAAAGATGAGGTTACAACGAGTAAAACGATACCCAACATGCCCAGTTTACAGATTGCGTGCGACCGTGAAACGGC
>NW_017309334.1:25697-39589 GCF_000935625.1 Nanorana parkeri
CTGCTATAACATGGGGGGGCTTGCAAGCCCCCCCATGTAATAGCAGATGGTGGTGACAGGTCCTCTTTAAGGTGATGCTAGGGGTCCAAAAGACCCCCAGTGTCACCTTTACACTGGAAATAAGCTATTGAAGTGCAGATCGCACTTCAATAGCTTATAGCTGGGCTGCAGGAGCCCAGAACTGACAGCCCAGGGACCGGAAGTGATGCATTCTGCATCGCTCCCAGACCCATAGAACCGGAAGGGGATCGATGAACGGAAGTTCGTCGACCTCCTCCCCAGCTCCTCGCGGACACCAAGGAAGCCGGTCCCGGGCCCGTAGGAGAGGCAACGGAGCCCGGGAAGCATCGCGCCGGTGTCCGGCGGGGGGGCGGCCCTTTCTTCAGGACACAGAAGCGATCCTGGCGACAGGTAAATCGCCAGAAACACTTCTGTCGCAAAGCCGACAGTCGGCTCTACAAGTTTGCCGCCGGGAGTCTGTTTAAACAGCCCCGATGCTGGCGACGTACACTGTACATCGTCAGTCACGAAGTTAAAAGTGAAATATTTCACTGAAACCCCCAGCAGTAAAGTTAAAAAATTAAAATATTTAATAAAAATAAATCAATAAATCAATACAAATTAAATTTAAAAAAAATGTAAAAGTTTATAAAAAAACAAACAAAATTAAAATATTTGAAAAGGGTGGAAAAAAAATGATATATACAGGCAGTCCCGGGGTTACGGACGTCCGACTTACGGATAATCCCTACTTACGAACGGGGTCCACAGTACTCCTAAATGTACTGTCAGCTTCCCCGGTCGGGACGATCCTCCGGTCTCCTGGTCCAGCCGCGGCTCCTCTGCCCCGCCCCCCTGCCTACTCTTCATTGCAGGCTGGGAGCCATACCCAGCCTGCTATTGGATATTGTAAAATGCAATAGCCAATAGCAAGCTGGCTATTGCTCCAGCCCACTGTCTGCTGTCAATCAGCATGGGAGGACCTGATAGAGAACTTTCTGTTTCAGGCCCCTCCTCTGCTGATTGACAGCAGGCACTGGGCAGATGCAATAGCCAACCTGCTATTGGCTATTGCAATTTGAAATATCCAATAGTAGGCTTGCTATGGTTCCCAGCATTAAAATACCAAAAAATTAAATTAAAAAAGTTTAAAAAAATTAAATAAAAAAGACAAAAAAGATGTAAAAAACAAGTTTAAAAAAATTAAATAAATAAAAATAAAAAATGCAAACAAATAATAAAAAATTAAGTTTATAAAATAAAATTAAAAATAGAAAAAAACTTTTTTTGCTGTGTCATTTTAAATAAAAAAAAATGTTTTAAATGATATTATAATCTTCTAAACAACAGGAGCAGACAGCAAAAGAACCGTGACCCTTCCCTATGCTATCCAAAAATAAAAAATGTTTTTTTGGCTGGAGTTACACTTAAAAAATGTACCTGTTCCCACTTACATACAAATTCAACTTAAAGGGGTTCTAAACCCTCCGTTTTTTTTGCCTATATCTACTGCTAGCAAGCATTAGATATAGGCAAGAAGTTTAAAAAAAACAAAACGCTTTAACTAGTTTTAAACTTACCTCGTTATAGCCGCTCGCTCCCGCGTCGAGAATCAGGAAGTGATCGTACGGCCGCAAAGGATCTTGGGGCGGGCGCATGCGCAGTTCGGATTTTCGGCCGGGAGACGAGCAGAGACGCAAGGTAAGTCTATGGACGCGTGCACCCGCCTGCAGACACCGCCCGGATTGGAGAGCCGCCGCATTGCTGGATGAAAACATGGGGAAAGAAGAAGAAGATCGGAATAAGAGACATCATTTAAGGTAAGTGCTGACATTAACATGGGGGGGGGGAGGGGGACAAATTTGACTTTAGGTTTGTACTTAAAGTGGCATTAAAGTCCCTATCTTGTATGTAACCCGAGGACTGCCTGTTTATAGATAGTAGTACAATATGGAATTACCAAATGTGCTAAATAGGAAAGTTACACTACAGGTTTTTTTCCCCCACTATACAACAATAAAGTATTTAGAGAAAGAAGTTATGGGCCTCTCATCCCCCAACCACCACTAGTTACAAATGTTCTAACTTATAACCACATAGGAAGATTACTTCATTCTTTATTATAAAACCACACGCAATGCAAATTACATAATAAAATACAAAAAGAAGGAGCCTATTAAAAGATTACGTATGGGATAGTAAGGTGTATGTTGGGAGATGTCCAGCTATTAGAAACAGAGTAATTGTTAGTGCCAGTCCCACTTTAACCCTTTTGTGACCAGAGTTTTTTGTAATAGTAAATGGCCAGACCAAGACCAGGCAGCATCAGTATGTCTTATTTAAAGAAAACCCCACACTGCAGGGGTCAAGTGCTTGTATTGTCTACAGAACTCAGATAAAGCTGTTATGCTTATCTGATCCCGGCTCCCATGGTGGTCAGTACTCAGAACAGTAACCTTCTGCTCTGGCTATGGAATGTTCCTTGGCGGCCTTACAACTAATGCAAGTCAATGGACCTGCATAAGATGTGATTGTGACGGACCGCCTGGTACCCCGACTGGGTACCTCCGTCAGAAATCAGCTACCTCTCCGCTGGAACCCGAATCCCAGCGTCCTCAGCCCAAACCTGCCTAATTATTGGACAGAAACAATATATTAGGACAGAACTAAACCACTCAATCATTAGACAACACCATTAGACAACACCAATGTTGAGGTGGAAACCAAGATCTGCTTTATTGAAGGAAGCGGACAGAGTTTATACCTGACAGGATCAGATAGGAGTTCAGTGTGTCCCCTCCCCCAGACAGCTAGGTGCCGCATTAGAAGTCTTTTAAGCACAGACACTCTTTGGCATGAATGTCCTTAATTAGAGAGGAGCTTAATCCCATCATTGCAAACAATGGTCACTCCAGCCAGCCTGCTGCCTTTAGAAGAATGGTTCCCATCAAATAGTGACAAGTTCTCTCTCTAGATGAAATATTAAACTGGGAACACACAGCACACAAAGTTCTCTGGGGTAATAAATCTCTATAGTCCTAGGTCCGTGGTCAGTAGGAAGGAGGCTAGCCCTCAGGCTCCTCCTGCAGCCCTGGTGACGGTTCAATCCGTCACAGTGATGACATCAGCGGTCCTTAAACTGTTGAAGCCCAGGCTGAAAGAGTCAGCGGGGGACCGTGCTAGCAGACCTGAGGGATCTGCAGACACAAGGGGGTTAAAGCAGACATTTTCTTCCATGCTAATTCTCAATATTTAGCCATATTTTATTAGAAAGAAAAAGAGGAACAAGCCGTTACTGCAGAAATTCGGCTTCTTAGATTGGGCAAACGGTGCAGCTCATTATATAAGTAAAAGAATACAAATATAAGACAAAGAAGGAAGTCAAATTAGGAACAAGAAACCCTGAGATATATTACCCAATTCAGATAAAATCTGTGATAGCCAAAACAACATTGATCAACAGTTCTCATGAAAGATAGTATAAAGTCAGTATCATTTTGATATCCAATAGTATATGAAAATGTATAATGCATGGCCTCCACCCGGTTGCAAAAAGGGAAACTCGCCAGACATTTTCACCTCAAGGTCAAAAGAGGTGAATATACTCTTGTTAGATATATTCCTCTGGGCTCAAGCTCACTTGCAATCCTAAATGTTCCTCCACTCCAGCATGCTGGCTAGGATTCTAAACGCTCTTTCACTCCCAACATGCTGACCAGGATCCTATACATTCCTCCACTACAGCATGCTGGCCAAGATCCTAAACATTCCTCCTTTCCAGCATGCTGACCAAGATCCTAAACATTCCTCCATTCCAGCATGCTGGCCAGGATCCTAAACATTCCTCCTTTCCAGCATGCTGGCCAAGATCCTAAACATTCCTCCATTCCAGCATGCTGGCAAGGATCCTAAACATTCCTTCTTTCCAGCATGCTGGCCAGGATCATAAATGTTCCTCCATTCCAGCATGCTGGCCAGGATCCTAAACATTCCTCCACTAGAGCATGCTGGCCAAGATCCTAATCATTCCTCCATTCCAGCTTGCTGGCCGTGATCCTAAACATTCCTCTACTCCAGCATGCTGGCCAGGATCCTAAACATTCCTCTACTCCAGCATGCTGGCCAGGATCCTATACATTCCTCCACTCCAGCATGCTGGCCAGGATCCTAAATGTTTTTCTACTCCTACATGCTGGCCAGGATACTAAACATTCCTTCTTTCCAGCATGCTGGCCAGGATCATAAATGGTCCTCCTCTCCAGCATGCTGGCCAGGATCCTAAACATTCCTCCATTCCAGCATGCTGGCCAGGATCATAAATGGTCCTCCTCTCCAGCATGCTGGCCAGGATCCTAAACATTCCTCCATTCCAGCATGGAAACATACATAGTAACATAATATGTAAAATGTTGAATAAAGACCAAGGTCCATCCAGGCCAGGATCCTAAACATTCCTCCTCTCCAGCATGCTGGCCATGATCATTGAAGCCATACAATGGATATATTAACAATGGTATCATGCAATATAAAGTGACTATTGCCAATCCTGTTGGGGCTTTTATTTAAAATGTAGAAAAATCACAATGCATAAGTAATACAGCGACCGGAACTGCTGGTCTCCTTCTCAATGTGTTTCATCCAAGGGACGTACTTAAAGGCTAGAGGGCTGACATTTCACCCAGAATAAAAACAATTACTCAAAATAACACGATCCCCTTTCTTTTTAAATATTATCAAATTAAATAAATAATAATAATAATGTTTTGGTTTTTTACGTGCACACGTTTAAAACTCATAAATCTACTTAGTTTCTCTCTTGGAGAGATCTCTCTTTCTATTGCATCCTCTCCAGTCCAGAGCAGTGGTGTCACAAAGGGGGTTGAGGGGGGGTGCGGCCCGCACCCGGGTGACACCATTGGAGGGGTGACACCAAAATGACTCACAGTCATTTTGGTGTCACCCCCCTCTGAAAAGTCGGGCGCTCGGCCATGGACCGAACCCCCGACAGTATCAGGAGAGAGGAGGGGACCCGGCGGCATACCTTACCCCGCGGGGTGACTGTTCCCTCCTCTCTCTGCCGGCGTCCATCACCAAGATGGCCACCGGCAGGTATCAGAATACTACCGCGAACCATGGGGACTTTGGTATGGCATGTGGCGAAGTGTAAAGATAGACAATGAAAACAATTTATGAGGCTTTCTGGATACCAAAGTTTGATGATGGTGATGACTGAATGACAGATATCGTATTTGCCGGCGTATAAGGCGACTGGGTGTATAAGACGACCCCCTAATTTTCCAGTTAAAACATTGGTTTTGGGCTATACTCGCCTTTTAAGACTACCCCACTTCTGAGGCTTCATATTCCCTTCTTCTTGCTGGAGCCATGATGGGGTCCTTGTCTACCAGCCATTTTGTTTAAATACACCCACCAATCTGTCAGCCCGCTGGATGTGCGGTAATACTGTATGTACGGTAGCTTCGGCAACATTACAGTATATCAGCGCTGAGCCAATCACGTCGAGCACCTTGCCTAAACTCCTATACTATTTTAGAACTTTACCATTGAATATACCCTCTCATGCTCTGAGGTCAATGCAGCGGCGTATTCTCCAGTTCCTATGGCACCCCCGTAAAGCTCGAGTGGCTCGGGCACTGCTTTGTTTTAAACAATAAAAAATATTGAAACAGAAAGAAAACAATTTACTGAACTAGGATCAGCACTACAAGAAGAAGGGGTGTAATGGTAACAATGTGTAAGCAGCATTTTAATGCCTGGAAATGCAAAACTGTTGTTAAGATTCTTCATTAACAATCCCCAATTTCTTTATTTTCTGCCTCAAATGAACTGAAGAATGTACAACTAATGTTACCGAAACAGAGTATTTACAGCATTGCACCTCCGCGACTACAAAGGTGTGTATATTTGTGTTATTTACTTGTATTAGTACACCACAGTAAAAACAAAATTCTAAGAATTGATTCCCGTTGTAGTTACTTTAAGGCGTTAGCGCCTAAAAAAAATAATATTTTTAACAAAACCAGAAGCCACAATTCCACCTAATAACCACAGCGCCCCCTGCTGGTTAGAAAGGGTATGATGGCTCATCCATTCACTTATAAGGATGCTCTATGACTTGTCTGAAACTTATTGTGTCCATTAATATTAACTGGTTATAAAGAAGCTGCAACAGTATCATAGTTAAAGTGACATTAAACCCTCAGATTTTTTAACATAAACCAATACTGTAATGTGCGCCTTACTGTAATCCATGGTTGTTTCCCTTCTCTTTGCTGCTCTTCCTTTTAAATCCTTATCTCTTCTCATGCTGGGGGAGAACTTCCCTTTGCAGCTGACTGCCTCTTCCTGTAGTGTTGGCTCAGGTTGCAAACCTACACACAGACACCATGTATCCATTCCAGAGACAAGGCAGTGTGCTGCAAAACAGAAGTTCTGACCAGCATGAGAAGACATGAGGATTTAAAAGGAAGAGCAGCAAAGAGAAGGGAAACAACCATGGATTACAGTAAGGCGCACATTACAGTATTGTTTTATGTTAAAAAATCTGAGGGTTTAATGTCACTTTAATAATGACACAGAAAACATCAGTTCCAAAAAAAAGGTAAAGACAAAAAAAAAACCACTGAGGAAGCAATCCATGTGTTTTCTTAGTGGAGAAAATAAAATTCTTGAGCAGGTGAAGCAGGTTTGTGGATCATTCGACTGATAAATTCTACCAATATAGCAGGAGGTGGCATTCCCAGGAGGAAGAACAATCACAAGAGAGTCACTAATATTCTTGACCTTCACCTTCTCCTTCATGAGAAAATCCCTATGTCTGACCATAGTCATCCCTTGGCTGTTTTGACAAACATTGATAGATTCTTTATCTGGATATCTGCCTGTGCTCCTCAGGCTCCCTGCTGATTGAAGATCTCTACCTTTGACTCAGAAGAGGTATTGGACTTCTGCAGGGAGACCACTGCTTTCACAAGAAGAGCAAGGGTCCTTTCCTGACAGTATGCTGGCAGGGCACATGCTTTTCTACTCAGGCTGTGGCTGCCTTCCAAAGAAAACAAATTGTAAGACTTTGCACGCCGTTTGCTTTGATACCCCTGAAATGTGTTTAGCTGATTTATTATTGTAATACAGTATTTATATAGCGCCAACAGTTTGTGCAGCGCTTTACAATATAAGGAAGACATTATAATTACAATACAAATCAGTACAAGATGGTAAGGAGGGCCCTGCCCATGAGGGAGGGGGAAGTGATACATGAGGAGGGAGCTGTGTGGGGATGAATTGTTTGAGAAAGAGTTCAGTGGTTAGGTTGAGGTGGGATAGGCTTTCCTGAAGAGATGAGTCTTTAGCAATCGCCGGAAAGGCAATCAGAGTGGGAGATAGACGGACAGGTTGGGGTAAGGAGTTCCAAAGAATGGGAGTGACTCTAGAGAAGTCCTGGAGGCGAGCATGGGAGGAGTTGACGAGGAAGCTGGAAAGCAGGAGGTCTTGGGAGGAGTGTAGGGGACGGTTAGGGTGATACCTTGAGACGAGGTTGTAGATGTAACCTGCGGCAGAGTTGTGGATGGCTTTGTAAGCGGTTGTTAATATTTTGAATTGTATTCTTTGGGCTATTGGAAGCCGGTGGAGGATCGGCAGAGGGAAGGCGGGGGATGGAAGACAGTGCAGGGATCGGCAGAGGGTGGTGGCAGACACTGAGCGGTTGGTTAGGTGGATATGTCTGCCAGCAGCATCCATGATAGACTGAAGGGGGGAGGAGCCTGTGTAGAGGACGGCCAATGAGGAGGGAGTTGCAATAGTCGAGACGAGAGATAACAAGGGAGTAGATGAGCAGCTTTGTGATTTCATTGGTGAGGAAGGGGCGTATTTTGAAGATGTTACGAAAGTGAACGTTCAGTAGGGCTTTAAATGAAAAAAATGCAGACTTGTCCCACCACCTTGATGCCGCGGTCAGTCTTCCACGGATCGCTGGTATAATTGTATAGAGATGTAAATGTTTGAAGCTTTTTCATGCTATATATAAAAAAAAGAGTCTCATATGAATCTGTATGACTGCTCCTGATTAGGGTTCCATGGTGTATTAATCTCTACCTGTGTGTGATTTGGGGGGAGGGGAGGGTGTACAGCTTTGATTTCTCTCAATTTACTTCTTTTGTTATTTTTCCCTATAGGATCCATTATGTTCGCTGCTTAAGGTCTCATTTAGTTTTCTAAATGATTCCTGCCAAATAAAAAACAGAAACATCCCCACCGAGGTGAGTACATATCACATTAGAATATATATCTGAACATTTCTCAAGTGTCTTTGGGGGGGGACATTGCAGAGCTGTATTTCAAAGGCAAAGCTCCTTCTGAATAACTCTATGCGTTCTCCATGATATTCTGGTGGTTTGGCTATGTGAAAGTTGCAAAGGTCAGATCCAGCTGGTGAGCGCTCTTCGGAGTGGTGGGATTGGTTATGATGCTGGTGTGCTGCTCCTGGCGCGTGCGGACCGGGGCGTCCGACGTTGGTACTATGTAAGAAACAAAAAGGAGGAACAAGCGCGGCGACCTAGCGCAGATAAAAAGGGTAGAGCAGAGCAGTGAAGAATCTATATCGGTATCGGTGCCGGTACCGAGTATTTGGGTGAGTACTCGTACTCGCCCAAATGCTCCGATACCTAGCACGAGTACTTCCTGTATCAGGAAGCCGGGCAGCGCATCATTACACGCTGCCCAGTTAGCGTAACAATCACCATAGCCACCCAGGCGGCCGCTATGGGGCCCGGGGCACAGTCGAGCCCGGCCAGATGCCGTGCGGTACTGCCTGGGTCACTATGGCACCCTCTGCTGGTGGCTTTTACTGGCGGCTCTGAAGAAGAATGCGCTGCTGTTCAGATCACTGACCGTAATCTGTGCAGCAGCGCGTTCCTCTCCACAGAGTCACTGAGAGCCAGCAGCGGCGGTAGAGCAGGCTGGACCCGGCAGTAGAGGAGGAGGCGGGGGCCCATCAGCGACGGTGGAGGAAAAGGAGGCGAACAGGTAAGGAGTGCGACCAGCCCACCTGAGGGTGACCCTGCAGAGCCCACCATAGAGACTCTACGGTGGGCTCTGCAGGGTCACCCTCAGGTGGGCTGTGTGGGATCTCAAGTGGGCTCTGCAAGAGGTATAACTAGAAATCACGGGGCCCCATACCAAATTTTGCTATGGGGCCCTGTGATTTCTAGTTACGCCCCTGCCAACGCCCCTCCGTGAGCGCTGTAACTTTGGACTTCGTCCTTAAAATGTTCTAATTTGGAATTTGTAGGACTCAGGCCCACTACAAAGTCCATAAAAAGTATAAAAAGCCAGCAATGTGAGTCAGGAAAATTTACACACATATTGCCATCACCACACCTCTATATTACCACAATAAATGCTCATCACTTACAAAGCTGGAAATGGGCTTTAAGTGCAGCAGAGTGAAAAGGGTCTTCATCTGGTACACGGTCTTTTTCTGACGGTGAGACTGTTTCTCAGATCGTGAGCACTCATCTCCATATCACTTTTATCTCTTGGCAGACATTACCATGAAGCCTTCCTATAACATCTGCACTCATGGCGTCCGGACCTTCACCCTGGTCTCAGCAGACAACATTATGGAGGTGCCCTGCAGTCTGGTATCCGGAGACAAAGGTAATATAACATCAGAATGGCTCCGTATCTGATATCATGATATAAAGCAGTGGTTCTCAACCTGTGTAACCTCAGGACCCACATTTGTCCTTGGTTATTAAGTCACCACCCAAGTCGCACTGCAATGGAACGCACAGCATTGCAGTTCCATGGGTTTCGGTGTGGGCGATCGAATTGTTGGTGGGAGGTGCGTTTGGGGTGCCATTCAATGATCCACCCAGTCTCCATACCTTACCAGAACGGGAGTGGATCCTCAGCCTGGGCTGCTGTGCGGGCTGCTGTGCTGTGACGGAGCTCCATCCATATGTGCATTGTTTGTACAGCTCCCTTGCGTGCCCTGTAGAGGTGCCGGGAGCCAGAATGTGACGTCACTCCGGTCCAGGCACCTCTACAGGACAAGTGAGGAAGCTGTATGTATGGCTGGAGCTCCCTCGCGGCCATAGCCCCAGCCCATCCCCCCTCAAGCTGACACTAGGCACCGGCTGCATATTTTGAATGGCTCAAGAACTGGCAGTGCGCAAAAGGTGGAGGCTGAGGAAGGCATGAGGCGACCCACTGAACATGGGGTCACGACCCACTTTTGGGTCACGACCCACCACTTGAGAACCAAGAATATAAACCAACAAAATATCCAATCACACTGCAGTAGTGGCAGAGCTGTTGTGCGATCCCAACCCACCACACTGAAATGATGATTTTGGATAGTGGAGAACAGACACCACAATCCGCTTTATATCTGTGCTTTGTGTGTGTTGTTTCTTTTTTGTTTTGGTGTTTTTAGAGAAGCCACATGGCACCAGTAAGGCCATGCCACTGCATTCTATGTGGGGCCCTTAGGCTCAGAGAACACAAGAAAAATATCACAAGCAACATTAACACAGAACAATTTTGGGAATTTTTGTGGATATTTGTATTATTTCAGTTTGTGAAAATGTTTCCATTCCATGCCTGCTGTTCAGCCGTAGTAATTAAACAGCCGGACGGCGGCTTCTTGAAAGCGCGTGGGTGTTTTTCACCGTCCTTTCCTGCCTCACTCGTGCCCGCCGCTAGGCGGCACGCACGAGCAGGAAATCTGTTTGAAATGTAAACAGCCAGCAATGGCTGTTTACATTCAAGCGTTCCAGCGCCTGTAATATAAGTGCGGGTGTGCGCCCCCCCCCATCCCCATCTCAGCTGCCGGTGGTGATCCCGAGCTCCGCTGTGCCCGGTGCAGGCCTGGGACTGGCACCGGAGCTCTGTGACCAGAGACCAAAGGGAGGTCAGTACACATCTCCCTCTGATCTCCTCCCCATTTTCGGAATGGAGGAAGTGATGTACTGTATATTACATCAGTTCCGCATTCATCTGTCACTCTCTGGCTACAGAAGCTGGAGAGAGGCTGGTGAAGCCGATCTCTGCTACATCCGCTTCTCTGGGGGCCCTCTTAAAGACCACTGAAGTTTCCATAAAGAGGACCTGTCACTGTAAATTGGCTATCACATGGGGGGCTTGTTATCCCCCTATGTGATAGCAATAAAGTTTAAGTGAAAAAAAGGTTAATACAAATTTAAAAGAAAACAAAAATGTTAAAAGTCACAAATAAAAAAAATATGTTACAGATCATCGCGAACGTCGGAGTGAGAGCAATAATCCTCGGGCCATCAATCACTGATAACACTAAACTGATGAGCGGTAAAAGCTTTTAAAGCGTCGCCTATGGTCAATTTTGGGTATGGTAGTTTTTTAAGGGATTTTATGGTCACGTGCAATTTTAAAGCATGACATGTTTGGTGTCTATTTACCCGACGTGACCCCGACTTTTATATTTTACCAAAATAATTGGGTAACAATAAATGTTTTTTTTGTTTTTTTTTGGTACGTTTTTTCGCTATATAGGTAAAAATGAAAACCCCAGTGGTGATTAAATACCACCAAAAGAAAGCTCTATCTGTCCACAAAATAATGGTATAAAATGTGTTTCAGTGCAGCGTTGCGTGACGGAATAAATGTCAGTCAAAGTACCGCAGCGCTGAATACTGAAAAATGGCCGGGGACAGGAAGGGGGTGTAAACACCTGGTCTTCAATTGGTTAAATCAACACAGTATAGTGCCATGAGGGGTGCTGTGTTAACGCAGCCCATTGATTCTAAGCACCTTAAAGGGCAACTGAACTTTTTTTTTTTATAAACTGAAGAAGAACTAGAACATCTGTCAGGTTTTTATTGCTGTCTATGTCCCCATTAGGGAGATTCATCCTCCCTATTTGTCCTGGTGACTGTTATTACTGAAATCTAACATTTTGGGTTGTCCACAGAACAGGAATAGATGAGAAATCTTCCAATGTTTCTGGTGACCCTGCTGACCTCCCTCACTTTAATTGGATTTCCTCTCTCTTCCTGTTGTGGCTTTCAGACAGGAAGTGCAGGAAAATCTATCTAATGGGACACATATGACTGTAGAAGGGGTGCGTTTGGGTGCCACTACCACTGTAACCCACCACACCGCAGTTTGTGTGTTGTGCATAACTGCAAAATGTGTGTTTTTACTACGCGGTACTGTAATGCATTTGTGTATATAGTCCCTTGGTAATGGAAATATATATATATGCCAGCAATAATACATTCTTCAGCACTTTCACATCAGAAATTAAATATACAGATAATAAGCTTTGAGTCAAATTAGATGTGGATGGGAAGGACTGCATTCAAATGAGAGTGTCCCCGAGCCAAGAGGAGGACTGCTGGGCTTCACTCTTTTTTTTGCTTTCTATCTCACGAATTTGGTTTCTTTTTGGTTCCAGGTGGTGCTATTCTGATTACCTACAAAGAGTTTAATTTCACCCTTAATGGAAATATATTATTGACTTCTCAAGTTCCTGGACAGGACAACAGGGCGGTGATCAACTCGAAGGTGGTGACCGGAGCCATCACAAATCCTGACAGCCAAAGTCTGAGTAGCCCTGTTACATTCAGACTTTTCCATCTACAGGTCAGTATGTTCAACATAAAGGGAGTGGACACGTGGGATGTTCTTCAGCCACCATGTTTTCTCATAAGCTAAACAGCTCTACACCAAGAAGGTAAACCCTAGATTAAATTACAGGAGGCATATACAGTAGTGTATATGTGTTCTTTTATTTGCTAAGTATTGCAGCGAGGGTTAAAATGCCACACTGGAGAGCCGGACCGCTGCCCACATGCCCCCTGCACACAGTGCTCCAATCAACAGGCTCCCTCTACCTGCTATGCAGAATGAATGGCAGTGCAATAAACTTGGCATGTGGTGCATCCTGCTATGCAATGTCACACACTAAACACATGGATATCAACTCTATACAGCAGTGTAAACAGCCCCTTACTGTCATGGTGAGGACGGTTTTAGCAGACAGGGACTGAGGATTGTCGCTGACAGTATGGCTGAATTTTGAACCGATTGTGCCGGAATCGAGCCATGGGTGGTTCAAAGTCAACTGAAAAATTGAATGAGTCGGTTGGAAAATTGTTGGCTGCATAGTGACTGCAGCCAATCCATTCGTCTATGAGACACCTTCAACAACAGTATTGCTTTTTTAAAACCATAATACATCCGCATGACATCCCTTCTAGCACAAGTCTGAGACACAAGGAGCTTATTTCTTTTTATACGCAGTGGGCAGATCCATGTTCATCATTCCTTTAGCCCCTCATGGTCAGCTGAGCATCCAGAGCTATTTATCTGGATTTGATATGGAAGTAATAATACCGTATATACTCGAGTATAAGCCGTCCCGAATATAAGCCGAGGTACCTAATTTTACCACAAAAAACTGGGAAAAAGTATTGACCCGAATATAAGCCGAGGGAAATGAGGCAGCTGATGGTAGTTAGATACCAATAAAATTACATTTAATATTTATTTAAAAGAAAAACAATAACCTAGCAGTTGTACCCCCAATGGTACTCCTCCTAGAGTGTATGATGCCTGCATATTTTTAGTCCCTGAGTGCAGAACACTCAACAATTATCAACATTAAGAGGGTCATTCACTAAAGCGCCGAAGCTTCGGCTAATCCTTTGGCTCACTTTGGCCGCCTAAACCCTTCGGTTCAGCTGCATCGAAGGCCTGCTGTATGGGCCATTCACAACAGCCCGTACAGCAGCTGAAGGCAGCCAAACAGCTCAGCCGAGCCGAACGCACATGCTTCGACTCGGCTGAGCTGAACACACAGCCGAAGCGGGGAAACCGGTCTGCCTGAAGCC
>NW_017309334.1:39642-60528 GCF_000935625.1 Nanorana parkeri
CAGTAATATAAACTAATAGACCAAAAAACACGTGGGTCCCCCTCCCTATCTATATCAGACCCTTTAGGTCTGGTAGGAAAGTTAGGAGGGAGCCCCCACATTTAAAAAAAAAAAAAAACAGTGTGGGGTTCCCCGAAAAGTCATACCAGGCCTTTTAGATTTGGTAGGAATTTTGTATTTTAAGGAAAGGGGGGGGAATGAGTGCACCCCCTCCCTACACCATACCAGGCCACATGCCCTCGGCATTGGGAGGGCGCTTTTCCAGGGTACCCCCTGGAAAAGCACCTTGTCCCCATGCCGATGGGGACAAGGACCTCTTCCCCACAAGCCCTGACCCGTTGGTTATGGGGGTATGCAGGCAGGGGGCTTATTTGCAGTGGAGTGTCCCTTTAATTAATGGGTACCCAGATGTGCCCCCCCTTCCCTTGTGAATGAGTAAGGGGTACTTGTTAAGGGTTAAAAGTAAATAAACAGACCACACTTTAAGAAAAAAATCCTTTAGTATAAAAAAAACACCAAAAATAAAAAAAAACTTAATTCACCGCCGTAATCTAAGGGTCAATCACGATCAGGGCAGCCATCAGGGGGGTACGGCCGATACTCATGTAAGGGGCCCGGGCAGCCTGGGGGGCCTGCCCGGGTCCCTTACATGACTATGGGCCAACGGGGAAGGGCGAGGAGGCGGAGGACTGGCCCTAGCAGCGCAGGGCCCCAGCATTGCCGCTCCAGCAGCTTCAAGACAAGCTGGGGCCCCATCAGCGATGCTGCTCGTCTGATGTCGTACTGGCCGGAAGTGACGTCATGTTAGTGACGTGACGTCACTTCTGGCCGGTCCGGCGGCAGACGAGGCCATATGTGCAGGTCAGAGGAGCTAGGAAGGAAGGAAGGAAAGGAGGGAGGGATGCAGCCTTGATCAGCCCACCTGAGACCCCTTCAGAGCCCACCATAGACAGTCTCAGATGGACTGTGCAGCATCTATGGTGGGCTCTGCAGGGTCACTCTCAGGTGGGTCCTGTGTCCAGCGCGTCACTAAGCCCGTGTCCAGCGGCGGGGGGGGCGGCCTAAAGCCGTGTAAGGGGCCCCAAAATTTCTGACGGCTGCCCTGATCACGATGTCCAGCATTGTCCACGACGATGAAAAAAACCTGATGCCGCCAACTCACCTGCACACAACGAACTCCAGCCGAAAAAAATCACATTCTGACAGATGGCGATAAAATATAAGCAATTGGGCGGAGCTAGCAATTTGTGCAGCACCTGTCATACGATTCCCGCAGGTCCCGGACAAATCAAAACAAATGCATGGAGTGGTTCCTGACGTCATTCGACTATTCACTCACTGCTGTTCGGCCCCTATGAGAGTGAGGGTGAACGGCAGCGAGTGAACTGCCAGGGGTTCGGCTCAGCCGATCCATATGTTGGATCGGCTGAGTCGAACGTGTTCTTTACTGCGGCTCAGTCGAACATGTTCGAGCATGTTCTGCTGAACCGAAGGGAGCCGAAGCCAGCCGATGTACGGCTCATTTCAGCCATAACGGCCTGAAGCCTAACGGCGTTCGGCTATCTTCACTTCGGCTCGGTGGTTCACTCGGCTATCTTTTGGCAGCTTAGTGGATAACCCCCTAATTCTCATTTTGCACATAGTTGCCCAACTGAATGGCATTCAGGTCTGCTTGCAAGTTGGAGACATCTTGTATGGACTTTATCCCAATACCTAGCTTGGTGTCATCTACAAACTTAGAAATTGTACTTTTGATTGATGAATGACATCACACGGGCGCTAAAATGTGTAAATCTTTCCATTGCAGCCAGTGAAGCCCTTTTATAAGGTCACCTGTGTATTTTGGGACCCTGTCAGGAATGGCTGGTCAGATGAAGGCTGTAAGACGGGACAATCTGATGGCACACACACCAACTGCTCCTGTACCCACCTCTCCAGCTTTGCACTCATCATGGCACCTCATGGAATCCAGGTGATTACAGCAAATGGGAATTCTATTAGGACTTCTGATAACAGTTTGAGAAGGTCACTTTTGTCTTGGATAAACTCTTCAAAGTTGGACTCCATGTTATTTGTAATTCTCTGTAGAGCAGCACCGGGACTGGCAGAGGGAGGGTAGCACTTACAGCCAGTCACATGTCCTGCATGCACATGTGCTGACAAGGAACATGCCAACAAGAGGAGAAAGCAGAGAGATGACCTTGTTAGTTTTCTGATGTACCTTTACTATCCAATCACAGGCTGGGGGAAGGAAGGTACCTACCTGTGTTGCTTACCTGCAGCAGAGATACGTGAAGTCACCTGGCTTGCTGTGCCATCTGGCAGGGCTATGAAAATGTTAATACTGGATGGACAGAAATACAAATCCTTCCCTCCCATATGTGTAATTCAGAACAGTGTTTAGTTGTTTGCCTGGAGTCCAGTTTCAAGTCAACAAAAGAGCTTTACCTATAGCACAGAATGGATGACAAGTGCCATGCTCAATGACTTCACCATTATCAAATTTTCACTTAATTGGGCCAATTTACTAAAGGGGTTGAGCAGTGTCGGACCTAAGGAACAAAGGGCCCTGGTGCAAGATTTTTTTTTGCCCCCCCCCCCCCAAAAAAAAAACCCCACAAACACAGCGCTCTCCTCCCGCAGCGCTCAGCCTGCTTTCACTTTCTATCCTCCCCGCTGGGACACAGAGGAAAGAAAGCAGGGATGCGTTGCTGTTTCGGCAGAAACATTTTGTTATTGCTCTCACTGCGACGTTCGAGGCAATATGTAACATGTGCAGCACAATTGTCGTTTTTCGCACGTAGGCGCTCCGGCGCGTGTGTATCTGGGGGACGGGGGACTTAAACATTTTTTTCAATTTTTTTTTATGTTACTTTAATTTTTAAACACTTTTTTTTGTACACTAACCCTATTGGTATTACATAGGGGACTAACAAGCACCCTGTGTAATAGCAGATAGGGTGTGACAGGTCCTCTTTATGGAGGCATCAGGGGTCTTTTAGACCCCTAATGTCACCTAGAGACCCCAAACAAGCTGAGGAAGCCGAGATCTGCTTTCCCAGCTTCTTGTCCTGGCTCTGAGAGGCGGAGACTGTGTACAGTGACACCGGAAGTGATGTAATACACAGCACTTCCGCGTCCAGTGATCAGAGGAGAGATAAGCGGCTGGAAGCTGCTGAATCTCTCTCTGATCATTGCGAAGAGACCCGCCGACCCAGTGGCCGTTACTTCCTGTCCCACGGTGTCTGCATGCGGGTGCACGCGTCCATAGACTTACCTTGTGTCTCTCCTCATCTCCCGGCCGAAAATCCAAACAGGTGTAGCGAGGGGGGACCGCCTGCCCCGGGCACAGGGGCGAACTGACCATGCGGGCGTCACCGCAGCTCCCGGTCAGCCCTCTACAGTGCCTGTTTAGGTGGCCGCATCTGCCTGATCCACAGGGGCCTCCAGAGGACCCCCTTCAGAAGCGAGCGGCGGCCGATTAGAGAGCCGGGTCTGATGCGGGCGGGCTGACCCGTAGCTGCGGTGACGGCTCCCCCACCCTCCTCGCTACACCACCGGTCGGGAGTGTCGGATGAACCGGAACTCCCGGAGCAGAGACTGGGGCCCGCCGGCCGCTGGATACGGAGCTATCCGGCGGCCGGCAACTGTGCTGGCCCCCCAGGCTCAGGCCCCGGGGGGACGCCCATATCAGCGCTAGTTCCGCCACTGGGGTTGAGAATCTACTTTTATGATCCAATCATGTTTAAAGCATCCACACATTACTGGGCATACACAGGGCCAGATTAACATATGGGTTATTGGAGCACCGGCTCTAGGTCCACTACTGAAAATAGGCCCTGCTGGCCTGGATCGCCTCGGTACGACCAATGTCTATCCGGACCAGCCCGACACAATCAGGAGGCGCCGCCGGCTCTCTAATCAGGCATATTAGGTGGCCGCTCACTGAGGCCTTACAAGACCCCAGCGAGGAGTGAATGCCCATCTAATTAGAGAGCTGCCTCTTCTGCTTCCCATCCAACCCATGTTGCTCTTAATCCAGCCCTGGGTATGCAAAGTGAATAGGAAGTTACTTTTCACATGATTGGATAATTGAAATGAATATTCACCCAATTGAAAAAGTGAAGATTTTTGACTCCTGTAATAAATCAGCCTCTTTGTCTGTTTGCACAGGAGGATTCTGCTCTTACCCTTCTCTCATACGTCGGACTGAGCATATCTGTTGTCTGCCTGTGTCTGTCTCTCCTCACCTTCATGCTGTGCCAGGCTCTGAAGAACGCTCACTCCTCCGTCCTCACAGCTCTCTGCGGATGTCTCTTCCTGGGACAACTTTTGTTTCTGGTGGGCATTCACCAAACCTGGAATAAGGTAAGTGTTCAAAGCCTCACCCAAGGTCTCAATCAGCATGTAACAGGGTGTTGGGCTTGTAGTTCTCTCTCGTTCCAAAGTTTTTGTTTTTGAAATAACTTGAAACTGGCCAAAGTGACTGCCATCCATCGTTGTTTATTCCATATGTGATAAAAATCTGGCTTTGCTTTTGATTCCACAGAATATTTTAAATGTAGCGCTCACCCTTAAGGAGCCGCTGGATAGATCGGTTCCCCCATAGCCTGTCTTGGGTTTACAGTTCCATTTCTACCCCAAAAGCTCTTATGCACCCTCCAGTGGTGACCAACAAAACAGATTTCCACGCAGATGTTCTAATGCTTGAAGAACTTTATTGAACGACTTTGGGAGAGAGGGTTGGGGCGCAGGCCACCCAGGATGTTGTAGACTTCAACATTCAGCAACAGAGTATGCCCAGCGTTCACACATAGAGAGTCTTTAAGCCAATTTGGCGATTTGTGTCTTTAGCTCCTGGCTGTAAAATACTTGGTGATGTAGCTACCAGTCCATCAGGGGGAAAATCACCATACTTCAGTAGAGGACCAACTTCTCAGGTGCCCCATACATGCTAAAGTTCCTCCATGGTATCTCCATCTCCAGCTTCATTCTCTAGGCCTCAGTCCAAGCACATGGCCCTTTTCCTTAAGCAGCCAGCCTAGGAGGATCAGACAATCTACGCAGCCCTCCCCCAGGCCGCAGCCCAGGGAGACTCACTCAGACCTCCTGAATATTTATAGCCTCTCCCAGCATGAACCACTGGCAAACAAATCTCCTAGGGGGTGGCCGGTGGAGTTACAAACATTCCTCACTCGATTAGTGCAGCCTCCCACACTATTACCAAGGTACAATCCGCAGCAGGAAACAATCACCCGAGCTTAGGAGATACTGAAGAAAGCCAAACTATCAATCGAAATTACTACAGTCTGACAGCTAAAATTTAGGGCAGGGTGGCTACAGAAATAATTATATAAAAATGGCATTGACAAAAAATGATGGGACCTTTAACCTAATATTTTATTTTTTGAGGCAATCACTGCAAGCAAGCCAGTTCTTTAGCTTTCAGTGGGACTAATGCACCTGACAGCAGGTTGTTTGGCCCACTCTGGCCACTTGCTGTCTCAGGTTTGAAGGTTGCCTTCTCCACACTTCATGTTTGGCTCTGTCTATAGATGTTTGATAGGATTCAGATTAAGGTTTATAGACGACCACTTCAAATTAGTCCCAAGTTTCATTCTTAGCCACTCCTGGGTGTATTTAGCTGGGTGATATGAGTCATTATCATGTTGGAGGACCCATGACCTGCAGCTGAGACTGAGCTTTCTAACACTGGGCAGTATGTTGCGCTCCAGTATTCCTTGATAGTCTAGAGATTTAATTGTGCCCTGCACAGATTCGAGGTACCTAGTGCCAGATACAGCAAAGTAGCCCCCAAACATACTCAAGCCCTCTCCATATTTCACATTAGGTACATTGTCATTTTCTTTGAAAGCTTAATTTTTTCCTTTGAACACAGAACTGATGTGACTTGCCAGAAAGTTCCAGTTTTGTCTCATCTGACTAAAATTCTCTAATTGGCCATGCCAGTATATATAGAATATGATGACTATTTCCCATTCTTTATCTATCCTCAGCTCCTGTGTGCTTTCATTGCCGGTTGGCTCCAATTCTTGTTCCTCTGCGCTTTCGGCTGGATGTCTGTTGAGAGTGTCCTCCTCTTCATGACTGTCCGAAACCTGAGGGCTGTCAATTACATGGCCTCCCGAAAATCAAACTTCCCGATGTTGTGTCTTCTGGGGTTCGGTATCCCGGCTGTGATTGTGGGGATCTCAGCAGCTGTTCATCCACATGACTATGGGACAGAAAAAAAGTAAGTTCTGGTCTTACAATCTGTTTTGCTTGGGAGCAAATATATATTATTTGGTATCTGTTTTCATCTGTAGGCCTTGTATGTAGTATCTAGCACAAGAGCATAATTATCTAGTTAGGGGGTAAGTCTATCCCAAACTGGTTTCTCAGTTTTGAGCTTACGCCAATTCATTCAACTACCTGGCCTGGCACTTAAAATGCTAATAATTTCCCATAGAAGATCCCAGCCTCCTCATTCCACCACAGCCAGAATATATGAGAGGGGTTTCATAATTCAGCTTAGCTAACCTTGCAATGTAAACAAATAGCCAAACTACATAGTCAGGACATGGAAATGTATATTTCCTGGTTCAGCAATGCAGCTTCACCCAAAGATTTCCAAAAAGATTCACCCAAATATGAAAAAAAGTTGCTACTGTACTATCAAGATCCACAGTGAAAAGATTCTGTCTTCAAGATTTGTCCGGTGAATGCCCCATAATACACAGAGAAAATAGGGACGGGAAATGCTGGACCTATCCCTTTGAATATTCAATAAATATATCCATTTATCTGTTATTATGACTAATGACTGATCCTTTTTAAGTTTAGCAAACTGTTGCGTGTTTATATATGAAGTAATTAATATGAGTACTATAACGTAGCTTGTTATGTTTGCCATTTAAGCTCATTAGAGTGCTGCTGGCACGGCTACATTTATAGAGTAAGTTCTGCTTTGTGTTGTGTTTTGTCCTTTTGTGTTATCATAGTACTGAGTATGTGTTTTGTCCTTTCATGCAGTTGCTGGCTCAGACATGATATTGTTTGGAGCTTCCTTGTTCCAGTCTGTGCATTTATCACAGTAAGTACCGCAGATACTTCATACATTGTCATAGTGATTAAAGACACAAAGGGGTTGATTTATACGATTGTTCACATTGCAAGGGAGTATCCACGTTGCAGGGGAGTTTTCTCTTAGCTTAATGAATGTGGTGAAAATTCACTCTTCAAAATAAAAAAAACCATCGTATTTAAGGCAATAAAAAAACTGTATACTTGATTGGATGATGGAAGTCATTCACCTCATTGACTAAGCTTAGCGGAAAATTACTTGCAAGCCAAATAGCTTTTCACTCCTCAACGTTGGAGGGCATACATCTGATCTTTGATTGTCCTTGACATGCTATTCTTTCCACTCCTGTGCTGCTGTCTTACTCTCAACTATCCATATTGGAAACATTACAAGACTCAACTGTGTCACTATTGCAACCATTGCTTTTGAACGACCACTAACAAGGTATGTAGTAGGTGAGGTCAGAAGGAACCCTACACCAATCAGGCAGAGCATTATGACCTCCCGTCTAATATTGAGTAGGTCCCCCTTTTGCCACCAAAACAGCTCTGACCCGTCCAGGCATGGGCTCCACTAGACCTCTGAAGCTATGCTGTGGTATCTGGCACCAAGCAGTCAGCAGCAGATCCTTGAAGTCCTGTAAATTGTGAGGTGAGGCCTCCATTGATTGGACTTTTTTTTTCCAGCACATCCAATGCTCGATTGGATTGAGATCTTGAGATCTCCTCAAACCATTTTGTAACTATTATTCTAGAGTGGCAGGGCTCATTATCCTGCTGAAAGAGGCCACTGACATCAGGGAATACCGTTTCTATGAAGGGGTGTAATTGGTCAGTAACAATGTTTAGGTCGGTGGTACGTGTCAAAGTAACATCCACATGAATGGCGGTACCTAAGGATTCCCAGTAGAACATTGCTCAAAGCATCACACTGCCTCTGCCAACTTGTCTTCTTCCCATAGTGCTTACTGGTGCCATCTCTTCCCCAGGTAAGTGGCGTATGAACCGGGCCATCCACATGATGCAACAGAAAATGTGATTCATCAGACCAGGTCACCTTCTTCCATTGTTCCTTGGTCCAGGTCATGATGCTCACTTGCCCATTGTAGGTGCTTTTGGCAATGGACAGGAGTCAAAATGGGCACCCTGACCGGTCTGTGGCTACACAGTTCAACACGCAACACACTGTGATGCTCTGTGTTCAGACACCTTTCTTTAGGAACCAGTATGAACTACAGTAGCTCTTCTATTGGATTGGAGTACATGGGCCAGCCTTCGCTCTCCACGTACATCAATGAGCCTTGGCCACCCATGACCCTGTTGCAGCATCACAGGTCTTCTTTCCTTGGACCACTTTTAGTAGGTCCTTATCACTGCAGACTGGGAACAACCCACAAGAACTGCAGTATTGGAGTTGCTCTGACTCAGTTGTCTAGACGTCACACTATGACCCTTGTCAAACTTGCTGAAATCTTACTTTTACTGTCATTATTATTATATTATTATACAGGATTTATATGGCGCCTACAGTTTGTGCAGCGCTTTATAATAAAAGTAAGACATTACAATCACAATACAACTCAAGACAAGATGGTAAGGAGGGCCCTGCCCCTGAGGGCTTACAGTCATCAGCTTGACATTGGTAATTTTCAGGTTAGAGCTGAGAGCAATGCCACAAAAAACCCTCCATTGAAGTCTACTTGAAGGTTGAATCATGCAGATGAGACTGAATGTCAAACCTATGTAGGGTGCCAGGATCCAGCAAGGAGAACAACCACCACCAGTCTTTATGTCAATAATATTGATTGCAGAAAATGTATGCATTGTCACACTGTACAATATACTGTAGCTGAACTTCCACATGAATTGCAAGCCTCAGTAAAGAATATTGAATTCGGTGCTTTTAGTTTCTTCCACAATTTTACTTTATTATTATTTTATTTTATCCTTTAATAGATGAACACGATTCTGTTGGTGCTCACTTTTTGGCTACTGAGGAAGAGGATGGCAACTCTCAATGCCAATGTGTCCACCCTAAAAAATACTCGGTAAGCATTAAAGACATTTTTTGAATACTTTGTTCTGCATTTCGGGGGCTCAGACCATCCGAAACAAAGAGTTCAGTTTGTGGTTGGACACAAGTCATTTTTCACTGCTCACTACTTATATCCAGCACGGGGTTCCTCTGAGTTCGTGGCTACACCCCTTGTCTAATGCACTTCCATTAAAGCCAATAAAGTGTTTTTGTACATGTTTTTATTATCGTCAGGACTGATAACTTTTTTTCCGTGTTATCCTTAGCGCATTTACTGAAATCAGCCTGGTTGTTGCAGAGCTTACAGAGCTCAAGTTCCAATTTTCATATAAAACTAGTTGACTAAGAGCAGTGTCTCCTCTCACACCTCCATCCTCCGGCCTGTACAGGGCAATGGGCAGAGATCAATTAGAGAGAAAAATCTAGAGAAAATCTGTAGTTCTGTGAATGTTGTGTCATGAAATGGAAAGAATATGGAAGCCACATATGGAAGGCTGTCCATCAAAACAGAAGGAGTACAGAGGGCATTAGTTAGAAAACCAACCAATGGCCAATGTTAACATCAAAGGAGCTGAAAAGATCCACAGCTAAGATGGGGGAGTGGGCAACAACGTGGCAGATGAGGTTTATTGTAGATAAATGTAAATGTTGTGCACTTTGGGGTTAAAAATAAAAAAGCTAATTACACACTAATGGGAGCTCTGCTGGGGAAGTCCGAAAGGGAAATAGATTTGGGGGTCATTGTAGACCACAGGCTGAATAATAGCTCACAGTGTCAGGCTGCTGTAAATAAAGCAAGTAGAGTCCTTCCCTGTATTAAGAGGGGAATGTTTTGCAGAGACAAGTCCATAATTGTGCCACTCTATAGATCACTGGTTCGGCCTCATCTGGAGTATGCGGTCCAGTTTTGGGCACCGGTGAACAGAAAGGATGTCCTTGAACTGGAAAGAGTCCAGAGGAGGGCAACCAAACTCATTAAGGGGATGGAGGACCTGAGCTATGAGAACAGGCTACTGAATTTAAACATGTTCTCATTGGAAGCAAGGAGATTAAGCGGGGACATGATTTTCATGTACATAATGTTTAATGGTGACAGCAACATTAGCAGCAAACTCTTTACAATTAACTCCATAACAAGGAGAAAGAATTTCTGCACTTGGAGCGAAGGGGTTTCTTCTCAGTTAGATCAGTCAGGGTCTGGAACTCGCTGCTACATGCTGTGATTTCGGCTGAGAGTGTGGAATCATTCAAGAGGCGATTGGACGATTTCCTCAGGGACCGTAATATACAGGGGTACAAGTACTCTTAGGATTGAGAACACACAGGGACCTATACATACTACACACCAATAGGACCATACACACAACAGGATGGACTTACTATGTAACTATGGCAGGAATTATCCATGGCACAACTATAACTCTGTGCTTTATTTGTATTTTATTTGTATTTTTTTTAAAGATTGAAAAAAAACAATTTGAATCTTGTTTTTAGGAATGAGCCAAAATGATGAGGGTGACACAGTAAACATGCAATAAAGTTTTCTGGTCTGCTGAGAAACAAAAACTGAAAAATGTTGTGTGGTAAAGACTAGTACTGCCCATCATCCCGTGAACACCATCCCACTGTGAAGTAAGGTGGTGGTAGCATTATGTTGTGCATGGGATTCGCTAGATTCAGGTGCCTGTGGCACTTACCCCAGATCTTCCCACCCACTGTTTGCATTGCACAATGACCTTTCTCAGTGTTTTCAGGGCCATCTCTGGTCTTTCGCAATCCTAGCAATGCCTCTCATGTTGTGCAAACCATATTCATTGGCAGGGACTATGAAACTAGCCAGAACTGAGGGCAAGATGAAGGGAGCCTATTATGGCAGGTATAGGGGAAACCCTGTTTCATTCTGAAAGAGAACTGAGACTGGGGCAGAGGTTCATCTGTCAACTGAACAATGACCTTAAGCACACAACCAACCCTACAGTGGAGAGATTTGAAACCAAGAACCTGAATGTCATAGAATGGCCAAAGCCCTAACATCGACCCATCGGAGACTTGAAAATTGCCGCTCGCCAACATATGAAGAAGAATGGATCATATTGTAAGGCCCAGATTTGTAAGAGTGGTTGAGATTTTTCTGCCCCCCAAAAAAAACACACTTGTATTTGTAGCCAAAAGTGGTTCTACTGGTCAAGGTTTTGACTCAGGGGCTGAATATTCATACAACCAACCAATGTATTTTCATGTCACAGTTATAAGAAAAACCTAAAAAGCCATCTTCCTGGTTGCGTCAAACAAGCCAGCTCTGGACTGTAATGAACTATAATCAGTCACATTCATGTCTCACCTAACTATTGCTCCTCTCTTCAGGTTGCTGACATTCAAAGCTGTGGCACAGCTCTTCATCCTTGGCTGTACCTGGGGTATTGGCTACTTCCAGTTTGGACCTCAATCCCTGGTCATTTCTTACCTCTTCACCATCTGCAACAGCCTCCAGGGACTGTACATCTTTCTTGTACACTGTCTGCTCAATCAACAGGTATTTGTTTCCTTTTTCCTGTTATTTTATTTATAGCAACAAAAGTGTGGAAGAAATTCTTTTTAGAACTGTAATAACATGCTGCCTCCAATGAAGGGTGAGACACTCGCAGGTTTGAGGGTTCTTGGAAGAAGGTGTAATGATCAGCTGGAGTCTGCTGGTCAGGGATGAGGGAGCTTGACATTCCTAGCATGGGAGTGGATTGTGTATGGAATCACCGAAGTAGATAAAGGCAACAAGGAGGTGAAAGCTAAAGGATAAGAACCAGTGGTCGTAATCATTCGTGGTGGAGGTTAAAGGACAAATGTACCATTAAAGGAGAATTATGAGGCGAGTGATTTTCACTCAGCCTCATAATCTGAGCCGACCTGTGACAATGAAACTGTCACAGGTCGGCCCAGTAGATCAGGAAATGAGAGAAAACATACAGTCTCTCTATCTATCCCTGCAGAGAGCCGTGACTGTCACTCATGGCTCCCTGCAAGGATTCCCTCCCCTGTCTGATCCTCCAGCGCTGACTGACGAAACAGACGGGGGAGGGGGCGGCCACACAGCTGGCTCTGCCTTTGGATAGGCAGAGCCAGCTGTCAATCCCGCAGCTGGGTGGATCCAGACAGTGTTGTCGGGATCCGTCCCAGCTGCGGCATCTCAGTATACCGCTCGCTGTATACTAAGCTTTGGGTCACGGGAGATCGCTAGTTTGTGTTCTCCCGTGACCCTTAGGAGAACTATGGGGAAAAGCCCTGACCCCATAATTCTCCTTGAAGCAAAAACAACCCTAATTCCCTCCCTAGCCCCTTAAACTATCCTAAACGTAGTTACCCCCATTCAAGCTTATTTGCCTTATCCAATGGCAGCTGCCTCCCACGTTGGCTGGCAATGTCTAGTGTGGAGTTTCTTGTGCCAACACAGTAAGCCACCTTTCAGGGAAGTCTAAAGTTCTTTTTGTCCGCAGGACTTATTGCAAAGCCAACCCCTGACTGTACAGTAGTGCAGGATTAAGAATGTAGAATGGGATCAAGGACTACATGGAAGACATATTAACAGATTTTGTAATAGACACAACAGTCAGAAACTGTTGGAAGAATGATGAGTTGTTGGGAATGGGAGGATGAGCAAGACAGACTCAGCATTAGCATAGAACATAAATTCAGTGAATATTATGCCCATTGCACAGTTTGATGGCCCGTAACCTGTGCCAGTTGGTGTGGGGACCTCGAGTGATCCACATATTATTGAATCAATCAGTGTAATAGATTTCCTCATGTTACCGCCAAAAATGAAACAAGTTGCTATATTTTTCAGGTCAGAGAAGAGTACCGCAAATTGTTCTGTAGACCTTGTACACAGAAGAAGCAGAAACAGGATACGTCCACCATCAGCACCTTTCAAACTGCCTCTAAGCAGGTAAGTTAACAAAAGTCATAAAAGATCATCATGTATACAAGAGATGCACTTGGAATTTCTTCCAATTTTAATACATCTGGTTTAGTGGGTTCCATCTATTACCATGTCTGAAAGGATGAGCAGGGTCTAGCAGCAATAAAAAATAATGTTTATTATAGGTCAGGTTTTTTTTTTTAACCTTTTTAAAGTTCTGAATCCCATAATGTAGTACAGCAACTCCAAAATGAAATAAATAGTGGTCTGTAGGACTGTATAAAGAGCAGGTAAATGGTGTCCTTTGTGGTGTCTTTGATTTCAGGACTACTCATCCCAGCAACACCAAAGTTAACTGATCACATGGACGTACAGGGCTGTTCTCTGGTGATGTAGTTTGGGCTGTAGCATAAAGTCACTCGCACTCCGTTTGTAGAGAGCAGACAATCTCCTTTATTGACTGAACATGATGTCACATAACAAAGCGACGTTTCGGGACCGGGCAGTCCCTTCTTCAGGCAAACAAAAGTTACTTGTGTTTGCCTGAAGAAGGGACTGCCCGGTTCCGAAACATCACTTTGTTATGGGACATCATGTTCAGTCAATAAAGGAGATTGACTGCTTCTACAAAAGGAGTGCGAGTGACTTTAAGGTATTTGCATTCGATGTGCGGAGGCATCCGGGGTCACTTTCGGCACCCCCCCAGTTTTTCATTTGGGCTCTTTCCAGTCAAAAGTGCGAGGAGATCTACTACATTCTGGGCTGTAGCATAGACATCAAGAATACTGGGCATATATCTGCCCAGCCTCAATTAATGCCAATTAATAGACAGCATGTAATGGGTGGGGCAGCACTTGGGTCCACCCATGAGCAACTGAGTTGTTTACACAGGTTGCCAAAAAGGAGGATTGTGGGCCAAACTGAAGATGGCTTAAAGGCAGCAAGAAGCAATTCGATCTACTAGTTGACAGAAAACAACAGGGAATTTCTAGTACTATGTGTTGGATGTACGTAAAAAAACAAATATAGCAGTTTTTTTCAAGTGAACCTCATCTTTCCTTATCACATAGAAGATGCACTTACATTTCATAAAGTTTTTACCTCCATCACCTTGCTTACGTTAAATGTTTGTGTCTTCTGCAGCAGCTGACCTCCTCCACTGACTGTCATTCTAACTGCGCCCAGGCTCTTTTGATGGACTTTAATAAGGACGTGACCAGTGCAGACAATTCTCCAGCTGAGAAGAACAAGCAGAGCAGACTGTGACCGTTTCAAAGCAGATAAACTCACTGCGGTTTATGTATACAACAGAAAATCAACTAAAAAATATCAGTATGATTAGTGGCGTGATGAAATGCAGGTTCCATCTCAACATACCGCCACCAATACGTGACGATACCACTCTGAGCTTCACCCTGTAAAGGAATTTTCCAGCTCATGGGACAACAATCTAAGACCAGCAGACTGAGAGCGATTATCAGTGGGGCTGGTTAACTCCGCAGTTAATCTTTAATACACCCAATAGTTGCCACCACGTGTTTTAATGGAAACACGCAGAGTTTCCAGCAAATGCTGTGACAACTCTAAACTTAAGCCATTGCCTGTGATACTCACTGCTCCTTCAGAAAGGAATATAACAGGTCTCACTATACAGTAGCACTCTTCACAGAGACAAGGATTCTTTAAGTTCTTATTTATAATGTAGAGATAAGCTTAACGATTTTACAAGATCGTTTTTAATAAAAGAAACGGTGCCGGAAAAATATACAGAAAAAGATGTTACAAAAGACAGACAAATAAAACAGAAACAAAACAAAAAAGGAATAAGAATGAAGATACTTAATAAAGTCCTTTTAGGAGTTCAGAGTACAGACAAGGAAACAGAAGATGAATCTGATATTGGCTCTCTAAAAACAAGTCCTGTGTCAAATGTTAATTTCTCGATTGTAAAGGAGAGCTCCAGCTGCCTTGTGCAGCAGCTTTTTGTGGAATTATATTTTACCTTGCCCTACAATAACATCAGTTTCCTAATGGCAGCTATATTTTTATTCTTCCACATGCTATTATTTGAATACCCATAGATTATCATTGGTTATGAAATTTGCTTTTTATACACACCAGACTTGACATACCCAGGGCCGGATTTCCCACAAGGCCAACCAAGGCCCGGCCTTGTGGCAGCAGGGAGTAGAGGGGCAGCAGAGGTGTGGAATTCCTATCTCCCAATGCCCGGGACATGCAGTTCTGGGCGCTGGGCCGGTAGTTGTTTTCTACATTTAACCCTGGTTTGGGCAAGCCGAGCTAAATGTACAATGGGGAATCCGCCGCTTGTTTTGTACAAGTAATGTCGGCAATGTCGTTGAGATCACGTGTATGCAGCCTGCAGGTCTACCATTCTCCATTGGGGGGGGGGGATGGTTGGCAGGTAGGGGGTGCGCATTGAGGAAGCTGGCCTTGGGGCAGCAGAGAGAGTAAATCCCTGGACATACCTGTGGTGTATGGCTCCCTCCAGAAGGTGTAATGTGTGTCTTCGGCGCTCTGTACCTCATAAGCCAGGGGTGCTTAGTTTGTATGTGACCAGTGTTTTCTGATATGTATATACAGTATATTAAAGTAGCGAATTCTGGGTGAAGTTTGGAAACTTTTGTTGGCAGGGGTTATTTACAGGTCATCAGTCCATCTATCAGTGCAGATTATCTAGGTGTATTGACTGGGATCTGTTAACTGTTCTGGTTCTTGTTCTAGTGGTTACGAGGTTGCAAAAAAAACCCTACACAGCCATAATAGAGGCCTTGTAAGCAGATTATCTGGTGGTGGTGGCCATTTGCTGTGGAATTTGGAAAACTTTCAAAGACTTTCTAGGACAAAGCACATATATTTAATGGCTAATAGACGCGTGCATTCTGTATTTTCGGAAGTTCGGATGCT
The DNA here is from genome assembly GCF_000935625.1 of Nanorana parkeri. Classification (NCBI taxonomy): domain Eukaryota; kingdom Metazoa; phylum Chordata; class Amphibia; order Anura; family Dicroglossidae; genus Nanorana; species Nanorana parkeri. The sequence goes on from NW_017309334.1 coordinate 55,602, forward strand.
TCCGAATCTCCGAATGAATCAGATGCATCAGAATTTTGTCCAAATGTCATTAATAATGCTAAATTTGAAATTGAAAGAAAAAAAACGGTGTGCGCCTCCCCTCCCCCCCCCCCATTCATACCAGATCAGTTAGGTCTGTTAGGAATTTTACAGGGGACCTCAACGCTCAAAAAAATTTCGAAAATGCATAGAGTGCCCCCGAAAATCCCTTACCAGACCCTTGATCTGAACCGCAGCCTGGCAGAACAGTAAAGGCCACATGCCAGGCCACATGCCCTCAACATGGGGAAGGTGCTTCAGCAGGAAGAATCCCCTGTCAAAGCAGCTCGTCTACGTGTTAATGAGGACAAGGGCCTCTTTTTTTTCGGTTATAGGACCGGTCAAAAATTGTGTTTTTATTTTGAGATAAAGGACTTTTTTATGGTGTGGTGTGTTTATTTACTAATTGACTATGTATTTGATGAATGAGTAGGGATAACACCTACCCCTTGCTCATTCACGAGTGGGGGCGGGATCTGGTTGCCCCGTTATGAAAGGGGACACCCAGATTCCTATAAGTCCCCCTGCCCGCAGACCCCCACAACCACCGTTCTTGGGTTGTGGGGAAGAGACCCTTGTCCTCATCAACATGGGGACAAGGCGCTTTCCCAGGGGGACCCCCCTGATGAAGCATCCTTCCCCCACGTTGAGGGCATGTGGCCTGGTATGCTCTGCCAGGATGCTGCTCAGATCAAGGGTCTGGTGGAACGGACGGGGGAGGGGTCAGGTACAGCTGGAAATCGCCTTATGTAATGTGTTCTTAAAACATGTCCACTTCTGTTCAGTGCTCAGTTCCTGAAATAAGTGTTCCCATTTGATTGCACACATGAGCTGGCGCAGCTTATCGAAGTTAGCCTTCCTGAAGTTTAGGGTTTTTGTCCGACCATCCGACTTCCCTTTTCTATACCCAATATTACATATTGATCACTGTTCCCCAGCGTCTCCCCAATTGCAATATCCTCAATTAACTCCCCATTATTAGAAATGATTAAATCCAGGATTGCATTTTTCCTAGTTGGGACCTCCACCATCTGATCCATGAAGTTGTCTCGCAACATGTTCAGAAAACGGGCCGCCTTTGTCGAATGGGATGTTCCATTAACCCAGTTTATGTCTGGATAATTGAAGTCACCCATAATTATGACATTACCCTTCTTCCCAGATGTTTCTATCTGGGAGTGTAGCTGTGTCTCCTCCTCCCCCCTATATCTGGAGGTTTATAACACACACCCATATCAAGTTCTAGCCACAAGGATTCCACGTCTACCCCACCATTTAACGGTATATCGTCCAGTATGTGCACCTTTAGGTTATTTTTAACATAAATGCAAACTCCCCCCCCCCCCCCCTCTCAACCTGTCCCTCCTGAACACGTTGTACCCTTCTATGTTAGTGGCCCAATCATGTGTAATATCTAGCCAAGTTTCCGTTATTCCCGCTATATCGAAGTTTTCTTCGAGTAACATAACTTCGAGCTCTTCTAGTTTATTTGCTAGACTTCTAGCATTGGTGTACATGCATTTAAGTTTTGTCCTACTATCGGAAAAATGCAAAATATTATACCGCTCTTCGCTACGTTTTTTTATTTTGAATTGCTATATGCGGGTCATTTCTAATGTTATTAACTTCGGCCATACAATGTGCTATGTTAACTAAGTTATCTATGTTGATTTTGTTGTTGTTCTTGTTGACTGGAGCGAGCCCCCCATTAACCCCTGTATTACTCCCTTCCTTATTGTTTTTCCCTGTGTTTACTTGTTCACTATTTAAATGATATATGTTTATTACCTCCCCCCTTGTTATCTAGTGTGGCATTGTGAGGCAATACCACGGTGTTAGGTGGCCTCAAAGTCACCCAGGGTTCTCAGCCAGAGGGGCTGAGTGGCTCCAGGAAGACATTACTGGTACCAGGAGAGAACAGCCTTTTCAGTTCTTTCTGGGTTTTCTGGATCAAGGTTGGGATCCTGGAGCCAGGAGATTTCTTAGAGCTCTGGGGGGGAAGAGATCTCCATTCCTGGGTCCATGCTTTGGTGGTGACCAGCACCTGATTGTGCACCTGTGTACATCCCTCATGAAGAGGGTGCTGGGATGTGTTCAGGGCCCCACCTGTGAGTCAGGAGAGCTCTACCCTGGAGTCAGTGGAGGCCAGTGCAGCAGGGAGCTGCGGGGTTTGCGAACCATATTGAGAGGATTGGCATGTTATTGCTGTTGTCTGGAGGAACCAGACAGTGGCCCTAAAGATTGAGGCCGGAGCAGCAGTGCTGCAAGAGAGACAGATGTCGGTGAGCCCTTATCTGTTATATGCTACAGCGAGCTATTTATGTTGGATTTCATGTTATCTACCGTTTTGAAAGCAAATAAACTGCATCTGACTTGCACCTCCGGTCTTCAGTGGAGTGTCCTTGTTACACTAGTTTAAATGCTCCTCCAGTCTTTTGACTGGTGTAGCCCGTCTCGGCTGAAGAGCCGGTAACCGACTGAGCAGTCAGCCCAGTTCTCCAGGAACCCAAAGCCCTCCTTCCGACACCAGCCTCGGAGCCACTTGTTAAGCTCCCTCAACTCTCGCTGTCTCTCTGGAGTGGCTCTTGGCACTGGCAGTATCTCAGAGAATACTACTGTGGAGGTCCTTTCCTTCAGTCTAGCACCTAAGTCTCGGAACCCCTTTTTTAGGGCACTCCAATTGCCACCTATTTTGTCATTGGTGCTGCTATGCACCAAGACAGCTGGGTCGTGCCCTACCCCATCCAGTAACCTGTCAATTCGTTCCGCAACATGCCGAACAAAAGCTCCAGGTAAGCAGCGCACTGTTCGGCGCTCGCGATCCCGATGACAGATTACCCGGTCTGTCCGCTTGATGATGGAGTCTCCAACCACCAAATTCTGCCTCTCCTGTCCGACCATCCTGCTCCTCTCCATGCTAGAGCAGTCACTCCCCCTGCGGATAGAAGAGGCATCCTGCTCCAGCAGTGTCGCACCCAGAACTAATATCCCCTGACAGAAGATTCTGAGAAGGCAGGTAATCTGTATCCCGACAGTAAATCCAGGCCAGAGGTGCTTAGAAGTAACCCAGGTCCAAGGCAACATTCAGGACAGGCAGTGTTCAAAGAGATATATCCAAGCAAGGGTCAGAGCAGGCAGTGTTCAAACAGAGTAATTTGTGAAACAATCAAGGGTCAGGGCAGGCAACGATCAGAGAGATAATCCATATCCAAAGCAAGGGTCACAGTAGAGACAAGGCAAGGCAAAGCAACAGGACCTGAGTCAGGAGTTAGGCAGACAAACACTATCACAAGCATAAATAGAGCACCACAGTCAATCAGGCATGAAGAGGCAGGTCATGCCGACCACCATCTAGAACAAAACTGCTGGGTGTGGAGGTGCACTACTACCAGCCAATGAGAGAGGGTTGTGTCATTAAACAGTGTTATCTGACCACATCAGTTATAGTGTTCTCTTGTTGAAAAGTATTTGTGTACCTCCCCGTCGCTTCCCATCTTATTTTCCTATCTGATCTAGTCTAGTGGCTTTCCTCCCTTCTTCCCCTTATATGTCTTCGCATTGTGATGTTACATTTGCAGTCACTTCAGCTACACTCCTAGGGAACCGCACAGTACTGTGTAGAGATATTAGGACAGTCCGTGTTATCTTATCCCTAACAGAAGAAGAAGATTGGGGTTAGATTGTTATTACATTGAGCTGTATAGGACCAGGGTACATAGAGAGACTAAAAGAGAATAACCCCGGGGACCACAGGGACACAAGAGAGATACCGAATTGCGTGGACTGTGTAGGCACAGGGACTTATACACCAGCCATATAGAAACACAAAGGGAACATAGAAGAACCAGAGTGGAATTAAGGGGCTTATGTTATCTACAGAACTATCTCCAAAGACGGAATACACTGAAGGAATTAGTATTTTAGACCTGGACACAGTAACAAGCGATGGAATCCTGGATGAAAATTGGAATTTCCATAATGATGGTCTCTGTTGGCATCTCTGGGATCTGTATCATTGTGGTCAGGTCATGGTTCACACGTCTCTGAAGAGTCTCGATGGCCATGTTGTGTCTTGTTTTTGCCGAGTTCCTGGAGACTTTTTTTTTTTACCAGCAGTCAGCTCTTGGGTTGAGTTTGTTGAGCCGGCCACATCTGAACAAATTAGCAACTCCAAGTAAGGGTCAGGGCAGGCAGTGCTCAGAGAGAGAATCCGTATCCAAAGCAAGGGTCACAGTAGAAACACGGCAAGGCAAATCAACAGGACCTGAGTCAGGAGTTAGGCAGTAAAAGACTATCACAAGCTCAAATAGAGCACCACAGCCAATGAGACATGAAGAGGCAGGTCACGCCGACCACTGCCGAGCAACAAAAAGGCTCCTTGTGAAGGTGCACCACTACCAGCCAATGAGAGAGGGTTGTGTCAGGCAGAGCGGTCAATGCAGCAGCAGCAGGAGAGACAGGCTGAGCGGCATCTGCAGCAGAGCAGAGAGCTATCCTGGTTCTTCCAGCAGCAGCGTGCAATCATAGCAGTGCAGGAAGGCCCCCTGATTCCACCTCTTTGGGGCTACATGCCCCATGAGTCCAAGCGCCACTATGCATGCGTACACCATCTGGTTCTTTGCTGCAGTCTGTGCGTACAAGCACATCCAGCATCTCTCTCTGAGAAGCATGCACATTAGGGTGGATCTATAGGACCCCACAAGGCAACAGAGCCACCCCATAGGAGGAACCGGGCAGCAGGCATATATTGACCGGATCAAGAAAGAAGAAGGGCAAGATTTTACAGAAAAAGAAGCAGCAGACAAGCTAAGTGGCCAGATAAGCCACTATAGTTGATCTTAAAATGTTAGGTTTTAAAATGACACTTTATTAGGTCTCCTTGGATAAA
>NW_017309334.1:60959-70871 GCF_000935625.1 Nanorana parkeri
CCGTTTATCTTATTTTACTATCTGATCTAGTCTAATGGCATTCCTCCCTTCTTCCTCTTTTATATCTTCATATAGCAATCTCACATTTGCAGTCACTTCCCCTACATGGAAACCGCACGGCACTGTATAGAGATATTAGGACAGTCCGTGTTATCACTAAGAGAAGCAGAAGAGAAGAGAAGCAGAAGATTGGGGTTAGACCGTTATTACATTGAGCTGTATAGGACCAGGGTACATAGAGATACTAAAAGAGAATAACCCCCGGGGACCACAGGGACACAAGAGAGATACCGAATTGTGTGGACTGTGTAGGCACAGGGACGTATACACAAGCCACATAGAAACACAAGACAGATTGCAGTGAAGAAATTAGTATTTTAGACCTGGACACAGTAACAAGCGATGGAATCCTGGATGAAAATTGGAATTTCCATAACGATGGCCCTTGTGATATCAGGTAATGCTCTGTGTGTGCGTCTGTCCTGCTGACATCTTTGGGATCTGTATCAGTGGGGTCAGGTTATGGTTCACAGGACTCTGAAGGGTCTCTCTGGCCATGTTGTATCTTGTTTTTGCTGAGTTCTTGGAGACTTCTTTTACCATCAGTCAGCTCTTGGGTTGAAGTTGTTGGGTCGGCCAGATCTGGAAAATTAGGAGATGTTTGAAATTCACGCCACAAGTTTTTTTCTTTACAGAGGAATGATTGATTCTATGTCATTCGTTGATCCTTTTAAATCCTTTGCCAGTCTCATAGACAACTTTCTTTCTGATGACCTTAGAAAGGCTCTAGGACAGGGGTGTTAAACTCAATTTAATCGTGGGCCGCATCAACATTATGGTTGCCCTCAAAGGAATCTGTAAGATTATATAAATGTATCTAATCTTTATCACAATTGCCTCTGCATTCCATTATCACTGGTTTTAGTCATAACTTAATACCTAGATCTGAAAGTAGAAGTCTAGGAAATGGCCTGGTGGGCTGGATTCAGCCCCTGGGCCTTGAGTTTGGCACATGTGCTCTAGGAGAACACTAGACCCTAGAAGTCTGAGGTCTAATGAGACAGGTTCTACCTGCATACTACCTAAGGACATAGGCATGTGCAGCCTATTAAATTAGGGTGTGCACACAAAAGTACAAACACACACACACACATATATATATATACACAGGTGAAACTCGAAAAATTAGAATATTGTGCAAAAGTTCATTTATTTCACTAATGCAACGCAGCCGTCTACCAGGAGATTTTGGAGCACTTCATGCTTTTCTTCCGCAGACGAGCTCTATGGGGATGCTGACTTCATTTTCCAAATGCGACCCTGGTAGTTGCGCCAGTGTTAGGTATTGTATAGTATAAAAAAAATTGGCCCTGCCTGACCTGCCCGTCGATGCTGCCATAACTGCTGCATACACACATAGGAGGGCTTCCTTCCCCATCATCTGCTGGAGACACAAATAGGGGAAAAGCATGAGCAGAACGAAGCCTGGCCGCTGTCTCACCTTCAGTGATCACACAGTCACAAGCCTAGTCACCGTGCTTGGAGAGCCCAGCAATGCATTTTTACAAGTTCAGTGTTGCAAACTACCAGGAGCTTCTGCAGGCTCAGGTCGTCTGGAGCAGAACTCAGTGAGTTCAGTGCACGGAGTTATATCAAACACAGCGTCCCCGGCATCCCTTTGGACATGATTATTCCCTGCACATCCCTGGAAGCCTCTGGGTAGAGCTAGCTTCCGATCAGAGCACAGCTCTTGGTGTTGTGCTTGGGGTGATGAGGGTGTGCCCATGCACAGCCAGCACACCCCTTGCACATGCCTATACCTAAGGAGTTTCCAATCATTGGCCAAATTGGCCAGTGACCAAGTTTCAAGATTCATGGATTTGAAGTGGTGGTAGATGTCGGGGTGTACTCATTTTTTTTAATATGACAAATCTGCATTTTTTTGTTCATTTAGATCATGACATTGAATGATTTGGGACCATCAATTATCTGGTCCTAGCATGGGATTGTGACAGCAGTAGATATAAAAAAATAAAAAATGTTTATATTAAATTTATTTTTAGTTTACGTCCCCACCCCGCCCAAAACTTCCCTGTGCATGTGAAAGGCACGTAGACCACTCGTGGGTGTGAGGTTGTTGTCATTACTTGTAACAGTCAATCCTCATGTCTCTTGGTTCTATAGATAAGAAGAGATGCTATCGTTGGTTTCAGTTGGTGCCAGCCGTCAAAAAGCGGGGATAGGTAAACTAAAGGTTCATCCTACGCCTGCTTTCCCACCCCAGCCCTGCCTAGGGGCCGGCTCCCTTTAGGTCTGGTAGGAATGATAGGGGGGGACCTCCAAAGTAAAAAAAAAAAATAATTAGTCACCGCTCCAAGCTCGCACCCGGGATGGACTACAATCTCAGTACAAATCAGTAAACTAAACATGAGATTGTAGTCCATCACAGGAATGAGCTTGGAGCGGTGACTACTTTACAACACACACAGGGACTATGGGGAACACAAGTATCCCCCCTCCAGAAGGAAGGACAGTGTCAGCACCAATTCAGAGATGATTGGAGGATCTACAGCCGAGTGATACACAAATAAGAGACATTGTTGTTCAGAGTTAAGGGACTTGAATGGATGTTTAAGGTTTATCTCCTGAGTTTAGTGTCACTTTAACTCTGTGATGTCCCATGCTGTGTGTGGTGCCATGCTACATTAGTTACTATTTGCTGTTACGCGTTGTGGTAGGTTTGCTATAACACTGACACCTTGTATACTTATTATTTTGATGTGTCTTTTCAAATATAATAAACATAGAATTAAATGGTTACCTTTTCTATTACAGTGTCATCTACAAGGGCAGCAAATGGGAACTTTTCATGTCCTAAAGAGGTAAAAAGTAAGTGACACGGGCAAAACCTTTTTAATACATATAAGGAAAAGAAGAAATTTCCCTGGAAACACCAGAAATCCCGAATAAAATTCCAGCTACACGATCTTCAGTCACCTAGAATAACTAAAATCTGATATCTTCTTTCACATGCTCGGCAAAGCCAAACAAACATCTGGAGCGAGGAGAGCGGTCCGCCAAAGCAGATTGAAGCCTTGTGAAACAGTTTAAAAATAGAAGTTAAAAAAAGGGGTCACCTCTGCAATTCATGCCAGGCCCTTTAGGTCTAGTAGGAATGTTAGGATGGACCCCCAAAGTAAAAAAAAAAAGTGTGGGGTTCCCTCCAAAAGTCATAGCAGACCCTTTAGGTCTGATAAGAATTTTAAGAGGAACCCCAATTCCAAAAACAGGGGGAAAAACCGTGGGGTCACCCCTAAAATTCCAAATCAGACCCCCAAATCCAAAAACAGGAACAAAACAAATGTGGGGTTCCCCCTAAAATTCCATACTAGACCCCTAATTCAAGCCCTTTCCTGGCAGAGAAGGAAAGGGGAGAGACAAGCGAGGGCCTCCCCTTCCTGTACCATAACAAGCCAAATGCCCTCGACTTTGGGAGGGTGCTCCCTGGAAAAGCACCTTGTCCCTGTGCCCATGAGGACAGGGGCCTCTTCCCCACAACTCTGGCCCGGTGGTTGTGGGGGTCTGCTGGCAGGGGGACTCATCTGCATCTGGGTACCTCCTTTCATAAAGGGGGAACCCAGATGCCACCCCCTCCTGTTTAATAAATAAGGGGTAGTTGTACTACTACTACGCCCATTTGTTTACATGCGGCCCCGAGCTGTCATTTCGTGGCGGGTGTTCGATGAAAGCGGATGGGGCGGCGGGACATTTTTTATTTTGGCAAGTCAGCAGGCGTCGTTCATTGTGATTGATGTACATTGCTGGAGGAGGTCATTGACTTTGAGGGGGTACCCACGCACTTTTTTTTTTCTTTTTTTAAATGGTGTACCTCCTAACATTCCTACCAGACATAAAGGTTCTGGTATTTTTTGGGAGCCGCACTTTTTTTTTTCTTTAGAAATATCAGTACTGCTGCAGCAGGTTCTATTCATCGTACAGATCCGCCACTTCACAGGCAGGTTAAGGGGTCCCCGGGGCACAATATTTAAAGGAATTTTTCATTTTTATTGTTTCACTTTAAGCAATGTTAAAATCACTGCTCCTTTTAAAACGGTATTTTTTAAAAGTGTTTTTTTCATTGATTCCTGTCCTCCAGGGCAGTACCCGGACCCCAATACATGTCCCCCAGGGCAGTACCTGGACCCCCATACATGTCCCCCAGGTCAGTACCCGGACCCCAATACATGTCCCCCAGGGCAGTACCTGGATCCCCATACATGTCCCCCAGGGCAGTACCCAGATCCCCATACATGTCCCCAAGGACAGTACCCGGATCCCCATACATGTCCCCCAGGGCAGTACTTGGATACCCATACATGTCCCCCAGGGCAGTACCCGGATCCCCATACATGTCCCCAAGGGCAGTACCCGGATCCACATACATGTCCCCCAGGGCAGTACCCGGATCCCCATATGTGTCCCCCGGGGCAGTACCCGGATCCCCATACGTGCCCCCCCAGGGCAGTACCCGGATCCCAATACATTATTATTATTATTATACAAGATGTATATAGCGCCAACAGTTTGTGCAGCGCTATACAGTATAAGGAAGACATTACAATCACAATATAAATCAAGACAAGATGGTAAGGAGGGCCCTGATTCGAACTTTTCCCATGTTCTAAAGATCGAATTCGAAAACGCACAGTGGGGTGTTCGGCCCATTACTTCTTTGGAGAGGAATTCCTTGCTTTTTTTTTCTTTGACATTGTGGGTTCACCCTAACATTTCTATTAGATTTAAAGGGTCTGGTATGATTTGGGTGACCTCACTCTGTTTTTTTTGGGGGGAGGAGGGGGGTTTACAGTAACATTTTTCGTTCTGTTTGCTGCCTTTGAGGTAGTGAACAGAATGACCGAGCCAAATGCTGAGCCAAGCATTTGGCTATTCACTCTCTGCTGTTCGGCCCCTTGGAGAATAGGGCCGAACAGCAATGTGCCCAACGTTCGCCTCTGAGGTGAACAGGTTCTTCCCTCCGATTCCACCGAAGGGAGGCGAAGTGAGCTGAATCAAAAAATATATCAAAGCGCTAGAGGTGTAAGTGGTATAAAACTTGGTGTAACCAAGTAATACAGTGAAAAATAGGGGTTAAGCGATCTGGCCTAAAACCCAATAATGAACAATTCAAAAGAAATCTTACATGTGATCATAAAACAAAAAAAGGGGGAATAACTCAATTATATTAGAGGAACTGTGAAAAATAAGATAGTGATTGAAACAGCAAAGAAATGTAACCACTATGTGAAAATCTATTAACTAGTGATGGTTTCAAATGTTAATCAATAGTGATAGATGTTGGATTATATAACGATATGTGAACGATCCATCCAATATATAACGATATATGAACGATCCACACAAAAAAATTATTATTAAAACATCGGGGTACAGTGTTCAGTGTGAGATAAAAAAGCCGTAGAAAACGTGTGCAGAGGAAAAAGAATTGTTGATGGTATATATTTCAGCGGTGGTCCAACAGCCCCTCTTGGGTGGGTACTCACCAAATGGAGTTTAGTCGAAGGCTTTTGGTTAGTGGCACTTGCAATCACGCTTTCAAACTTGGACCCAGTCGTTTCCACTCTGAGACCCAGCAGGGTGAGTGTTTGGTCTTCTCACTTGTAACGCTAGCTGTGTCCCAGAAGCACGAAGATGGATCTTCTCAGATGTGGTGTTAGCGAAACTCCTCGCCGTGGTCCCACGATATTTTAAGAATGAAAAAAGGAGTGAGCTGAATGCAGCTGATGTACGGCTAAAAATAGCCGTGCACGGCTGCAGTGAATAGCCGAAGAGGCTTTTGCTCACTCATTCGGCAGCTTAGTGAATAACCTCCTTAGTCTCATAGCAGTACTGGCACAAGATGATTTTATTTTCAGCTCTGTTACAGTGTATTTAGTTGCCCCGTGAAGATCATTTTTAATTGATAGTGCCGACAATATGATTGCATGTATGGTGCCGGACACAAGGCCTAATGACCGCATCCATGACACAGATAAAACATGATGTCATATGTATTCTAGGTGATCTCTGTCTTTCTGTCTTCCTGTAGATGGAACATTGTGTAATGATACTAGGAAGTGCCCAGTAAATGACGACTGTGACGACCCTTCAAAATGTCCGTGTATGGATGGATACAGATCTTATCATATAACAATAGGATATAAAAATACAACTGAATGTGACGGTGAGTAAATCTGCCCTTGGTGACAAATGGCATGGTAACACACTGAAAAACAATTTTGATGCATTCACTATTACTGTCTCTGGTAGCGCAGTGATGTCATCAGGGTGGCAGTATGATGATGTCACCCCTGAGTGTCATAAGGTCAGCACATATACAACAAGAGGTTTTGCATGTTGTTTCTGTGCATGGAAAAGTTGCTAATCCCCCCCAACGGTGAGTGTCACCTGATCTCCTCACATAGGCTGTGCAGGAGACCCCAGACCACATTGCTTGACTGGCAATATGTAACAAAACCTTGGAAAGGAGGCATCTGTGTGTGCTAACCCCTCTAATTCCTGCACTGTTGTTGGCCTGTGACAAAAATATTCATGGAGATCTACAGGAAAAACACAACATGTATGACGATGTGGCTCCCAAAAACTTCACATTCCAACTTGAGAGGAGTTCATTGAACCCCAGTACACTCGGCTCATCACTACACACTAGGACACTGGAGCAACATCACGTCACCAACAGGCTAGGGTTACCACCTGTCCAGGATTCACCCGAACACTACGGGTTTTGAATGCTGTGTGCGTGTTTCATGGCAGCTGAAACCCGGACACAAGATGTCAGGCAGACAGGGGCAACCAAAATTAAGATAGGGACTACTGGCCCCCACTTTACATATGAATATACCACGTAGGGTTGCCACCTGTCCGGGATTCACCTGGACAGTCCATAGCCTGCCTGAGAGTGCGCATAGCCCGCCTGAGAGCCCTCACAGCCCGCCTGAGAGCCTGCAGAGTCCACTTGAGAGCCGCACAGCCCTGGTGACAGGCCACATGAGACCCTAGAGACATCGGGGCACCACCCTGGAACAACACAGAGTATGTAGCTTCATAATATTTTGTATTGCTGCATAATGTATTGCTGGGATTTGTAGTCCTCTATAGCCTGTCTCCTTACTCTCTCCCATGGCTTCCTCTTCTTGCTCTTACTCCTCTATATTCTCCCAAAAACAAATTGCCGTACACAGCGCTACAGTGTTCGGTTTTCACTTGAACAAAATAAGGCAACCCTAGAACAGGCTTTAATTCCTGCTATAGGCCCAAAACATTGCACAGTATTGTAGCCCCCAATCTCCTTTTGTGAGGTGGCTACTAGACATTTAGTGGTTGCCGGGGCTGTAGTCAGCTTGGCCGGATTATAGTGGCATTTATCTGGTTAATTCCAGGTGTCTAGCATTGCCTGTACCCCCCTGAGTGGAGTGTGCTGTATTGTGGGACTACCAATGAGGGACATTGTAAGTGCATGTACAGTACAGCAGCCAATCACTTTGTTTCTCTCAACCAGTGGTGCATGCTGGGATAGGGTACATGTACTGAAGGGAATTGCCATGTGCTGAGACTAGTCGGTGACCAGCCATGGATTAAGGCTGTATACTGCCCAGCCTGCCCGCCAGGCTTGGCCTGAGGCCTGGAGGTGGGCAGAGGCTGGAGTGTGGGAAGAGTTTCCCTAGACCTCGAGTGTGGAGGAGGCCTGTGCTGTTATCAGAGGAGGAGAACCAGAGAAGCTGATGTCTGCTGGAGGAGCCTGGAACATAGAGGACCTCTGGAGCATGGCTGGTTTCTCTCCTGCTGAGAATCTGTATTCATCTCCTGCTCATTTGTAACTCCAATTACTATTCGCTGTACCACAAGTGGATCTACACTGAGATGCTAAAGAGGTCTGGTGAGTCTGGAGTCTATGTCTGTCACACCCGGGATGTCTAGGACCCCTATAACCACTCTCCCCAGTGTGAAGATGGTAATAAAAGTTATTCAAAGGATGATTTCCAAAGTGGTTGGCTATGGGGTCATTTTCATGGCAGATGTTCTAGGTCTTGTCTTCAATTGGGGTTTAACAGCAATAGCAGTACTGTCCCAGTTGGCACTGCCAGGTGCTAGAGGTCACTGGGAGTCCCACCAATATGCTGCTATTGGGCCCCTTGATCTGTAAGTATACCACTGTTAGCAGCATAGATTATGGGTAGGCTCTGCAGAGAAAGACAATGGGAATACTTGTACTCGCCCAAATGCTTTGATACCTTCCCAGATACCGGAACTTCCGGTCAGAGGGAGATTTCCTTTGACCGGCAGTGCCGCAAGGGAACATGGAGCAGGCTTCCCAGCCAATCAGGAAGCCTGGCTGCAGGTAATAGTAAATAAAAGTAATTCACCGGCACACACTTGAAGGGTTTTTAAAGTATCGGTATGTTTATTCAATACCCAATGTCACATACTGTCATACGGTGCTAACCTTTCTGGTCCGCACAGCGATCCTTCATCAGAGCGACAGATGAAGGATACTTGTGCGGACCCGAAACGTTAGCACCGTATGACAGTATGTGACATTGGGTATTGAATAAACATACCGATACTTTAAAAACCCTTCAAGTGTGTGCCGGTGAATTACTTTTATTTACTATTAGTGTTTTGCACGGCGCCATCCGTGTGGTCACCTGGGCACCACATATACCTTGTGGTTTTGAGACCGTGGCAGTGCGAATGGGATTTGGACTTGGCTGCAGGTAATGACTTGCCACCTGGCTTCCTGATTCGCCGTGAAGCCAGCTCCATGCTGTTTGGCTGGCTCAATGCCATTTGGCTGTCAAGCCGGCTTCCCAGCCAATCAGCATTTAGTCGGCCAAGCAGTATGCAGCCAGCTTCCTGGCCAATTAGGAATGCAGGCGGTGGGTAATGACGCGCTGCCCAATTTCCTAATTGCTCAGGAAGCAGGCTCCATGCTAGCGGAAGTGCCTGTATCGGTATTGGCGAGTACCGAAATATAAATATCGGTACTCGATAAAGAAAAACCGGCGTTGTTGCATTACTAATTCTAATGACGGCCTATTTGCTGCCTATGCATTGTTATAATTGTTTGTTTCGTGCCCGTGTATGGACGTGATTTGTTGACTACATATTGTAACAATTGCTTGTTTGTTCATTGTAATGAATACCCGTTTGATGCCCGTGTATTATAATGATTGTCCATTTGTTGCCCACAAATTGAAATGACCGCTCTTTTATTAACAATTTGCTTTTTGTTGCCCAGTTAGGCCTCATTCACACGAGAATGTGCCGGCAGGTACAGCTCCGTGCTGCGTGCACGGCCGTATAGGGCAGCTGCCGGGAAGGACAGGTAATGGGTGTGATTAGTACGCAGCCCCCGTCCTTCTCTGTGGGACTATGCGGCCATACGCCGCCCTACACTTACCTGCCCTGCACGTCCATGCGGGTGTCCGCACTCGTACGATGACAGGATGGATCCTTTCTGCGTCCGAGCCGGGACACCCGCACCCATATGGACGTGCAGGAGGGTGAGCGTAGGGTGGCGTACAGCCACGTACTCCCATAGAGAAGGACGGGGGCTGCGTACTAATCACACCCATTACCTGTCCTTCCCGGCAGCTGCCCTATACGGCCGTGCACGCAGCACAGAGCTGTACGTTCCGGCACGTTCTCGTGTGAATGAGGCCTTATTGTCATGATTTCCCATTTGTTGCCAACATTTTGTAACAACTGAAATTAAAAAAGATGAATAGTACAACCCTACACTCAGGTATGCTACGTAGACTACAGCTTCTGCGTATTATGCATCCAGCGGGATATATGAAAGCTTAAACACAGTCCAGTGGCGGACCTACCGCC
>NW_017309334.1:70913-76231 GCF_000935625.1 Nanorana parkeri
CAGTACTGTATATTATCTAGATTTAGGTCCTGTTCACACGGGGGTATTTGAAATTCCTGTAGCAGGAATCTCGGGTGCCCCATTCTGATGTGGCCGCTGTAAATCAATGACCGGGTGATGACTGGGGGCATCTGTAAGATGTTATCCATGTAGTTTGTGTCTATTTTAATTAGGAGCGCTGAGATTAAGCCGATGTGATATTGTTATGATCGCCTGTTTGTTGCCCGAATAGTAAAATCCCATCCCTTGTAGCCAGCCAATCACAGCAGCCTGGGGGTGACCAGAGAATAAATGAGACCCTGAGTGCAGAGGTTGTTACACTGTGCACACTAATAGATGAGTGATGGGTCTTGCTTTGTATTTTTTCAGATATACCCGAGTGTTTTGAGAAGGTTCATCATTGTGGTGCCAACACATATTGTAACAACACAATTGGAGGATATTTCTGTTCATGTGTCAAAGGATTCCGCAGAGGAAACAGCACAGCAGCAGAGTTCTGTCCAACCCATAACACATCAGAGAATACATGTTTAGGTGAGTGATCAGAGGAAAGAGCGGACGGTAAGGAAATATTTGTTCATCTTGGTTTTTTTTATCTTTAAAGGAGAACTATGAGATGAGGGATTTCACTCACCTCATAGTTCTAGCCGACCTGTGACAATGAGACTGTCGCAGGTCGGCTCAGTAGATCGGGAGGTGAGCGAACACATACCGGCGTTCACTCACCTCTCGATCCTGTCGCGGCTCTCTGGATTCCCCTCTCCCCGCTCCGATCCGCCAGCGCTGACTGGCAGAACGGACGGGGGAGGGGGCGGGTACAGCTGGCTCTGCCTCTACATAGGCAGAGCCAGCTGTCACCCACGCAGCTGGGCGGATCCCGACATCTACGTCGGGATCCGCTGCGGCGTCTCAGTATATAGGGAGCTGTAGCTCCCTATATAGTGAGCTTAGGGTGACGGGGTGACGCTAGTTTGTGTCCTCCCGTTACCCTAAGGGGAAATATGGGGAAAAATACTGACCCCATAGTTCTCCTTTCATTAATATTGTGATATTCAAGAGAATTGAAATAATCATGGACCCCCCAGATGAGTATGTATTGGAAGTATCCACAAACTTATCAGAAGCAAAATCTACACACAAATGTATATACTCTATTGCAGGGCTCAAAATGTCAAGTCCTGATCTACTAGCCAGGCCTTAAGTGTTGCTCGCCACCAGTTGCCCCACCTAACCCTTACCCTAGCCCGGCCTTAACTCCGCCAGGTCAGTGGTGTGACGCGAAGTACAGAGATCAGTAACAACGCAGAGTGCAGAGACCAGCTAGGTTGACGCACAGTACAAAGGCCAACAGTACAGAGGTCAGTAATGTAACGCAGAGCGCAGAGGTCAGCGGTGTAATGCAGAAAAAAGAGGGACTTACAGTGCACAGTTTATCTGATTCTGGTGCTTTCTTCCTCTCCTGGTGGTGGTGATGGGCTTTGCAGCGATGTTGCCTCCATGTACATAGGTGAAGCCTCCAGTGGCCTCATTGAGACTCCCTTCAGGTCCCACACTGGAGAAATGTACAGAGGTCAGTGGTATGGCGCACAGTACAGAGATCAGTAACAATGCAGAGGTCAGTGGTATGACACACAGTACAGAGGTTAGTGGTATGACACACAGTACAGAGGTTAGTGGTATGACACACAGTACAGAGGTCAGCAGTACAGAGGTCAGTAATGTAATATGCAGTACAGAGGGCAGTAATATAAGGCACAGTGCAGAGGCAGTAATGTAACGCATAGTGCAGAGGCAGTAATGTAACGCACAGTGCAGAGGTCACTAATGTATTGCATAGTGCAGAGTTCAGTAATGTAACGCACAGTGCAGAGGTCAGTAATGTAACGCACAGTGCAGAGGTCAGTAATGTAACGCACAGTACAGAGGTCACTAATGTAATGCACAGTGCAGAGGTCACTAATGTAATGCACAGTACAGAGGTCAATAATGTAACGCACAGTGCAGAGGTCAGTTAATGTAACGCATAGTGCAGAGGTCAGTAATGTAACGCACAGTGCAGAGGTCAGCAATGTAACGCACAGTGCAGAGGTCAGTAATGTAACTTACAGTGCAGAGGTCAGTAATGTAATGCACAGTGCAGAGGTCAGTAATATAATATTACAGTGCAGAGGTCAGTAATGTAATGCACAGTGCAGAGGTCAGTAATATAATGCATAGTGTAGAAGTCAGTGGTGTAAGGCAGAAAGAATACGGACTTACATTTCACATAGCTGATGTGATTCAGGTGCCCTCTTCCTCTGGTGGTGGGTGGGGGGGTACAGAAATGTATCCTCCATGTCCCAGGTGTCCTGCCTCTCCCGCGCTGTCTTTCCAGCCAGTAGCTGCTCTGCAGTCTTCCTCCCAGCCTATGGCAGCTGAGGAGGGCGGAGGAAGCTGAAGGAACCGGTGTTCTATGGAAAACTCCAACTCATCGAGATCTCTAACTACCTCACTTCCGGTGCTCAGAAAGACTGGAGCTCTGTACAGTGAGCTTTCAAAAGAGTGAGGACAGCCGCAGTGCCATACTGATTCTACTCCTTCAGGCCCCGTTCACATTGAGCGATTTATCGCGCGGTAATTCCCGCGATATCGCGGCTATTTACCGTGCGATATCGCTCTTCAATGCATCTCAATGGGGCAAAGGGTCCTGCTGTCGCGGGTCGTGTGTCGCTACAGCAGGACCCTTTTTGGAGCTGATTTTGCCGCGATTCTCGCTTGCTCAATGCAAGCATTTGCACGATATCGCGCAAAATGCAAATCGCGCAATGTGAATGGGGCCTCAGCAGCGTCGATCGCAGTGTCAGTTCTCTCTTCTCATCATCAACCGCTGCTGCTATAGAGCGGCCGAGGAGGAGAAGAAAAAACTGACACAGTGGTCGCCGCTGCTGAAGTGTGTGTGTGTGTGTGTGTCCCCTGGATTACCACTCGCCCCCACGCAATTTTCACACTGATTCTACTCCTTCAGGCCCCGTTCACATTGAGTGATTTATCGCGCGGTAATTCCCGCGATATCGCGGCTATTTACCGTGCGATATCGCTCTTCAATGCATCTCAATGGGGCAAAGGGTCCTGCTGTCGCGGGTCGTGTGTCGCTACAGCAGGACCCTTTTTGGAGCTGATTTTGCCGCGATTCTCGCTTGCTCAATGCAAGCATTTGCACGATATCGCGCAAAATGCAAATCGCGCAATGTGAATGGGGCCTCAGCAGCGTCGATCGCAGTGTCAGTTCTCTCTTCTCATCATCAACCGCTGCTGCTATAGAGCGGCCGAGGAGGAGAAGAAAAAACTGACACAGTGGTCGCCGCTGCTGAAGTGTGTGTGTGTGTGTGTGTCCCCTGGATTACCACTCGCCCCCACGCAATTTTCACTGACCAATTGCGAGGGGGCAAGTGGAAATTTTGAGCCCTGCTGTATAATATAAGATCCAAATTTTATTGTACATCAAAATAACAAATACCATGTATCCCCCCACCAACAAAAACCTGTGCGGGGCAATGTCCAATATCATGCATGTAATAATAATGTGTCTTGAATCAATGTAATATGAAAATGCCTGTAATGTAATTTATTATTATTATTATTATTATTATAGAGGATTTATAGTGCGCCAACAGTTTGTGCAGCGCTTTACAATATAAGGAGGACATTACAATCACAATACAATTCAAGACAAGATGGTAAGGAGGGCCCTGCCCCTGAGGGCTTCCAATCTAAAAGGGAGGGGCCAGTGATACATGAGGAGGTAGCTGTGTGGGAATAAATTATTGGAGAATGTGATGGTTGAGTGGTTAGGTTAAGGTGGGATCGGCTTCCCTGAAGAGATGAGTCTTATGGGATCACCTAAAGGCAGTCAAGGTGGGAGAAATAAAGTCCGCTTGTATCAAATGCCGGCATTCAGAAGAAAGCATGTCTCTGAGTCGATGCCTGCAGTCTGCACTCCATATTACAAGTGAAGCTTTTCACTATTGGCATCGTTTCAGAGACATGCTTCTTTCTGAGTACCGCCATTTGATATAAGCGGACTTTAGATGACATTACAGGCATTTATATATTGCATGGATTCCTGCTGCTGACTTCTGCCCATACCTGGCTTTTCTCCAGTGCTTCCCTGGTGTACTGTCTCCACATTGTAGCCTCCTAGTCCCCCACTTGCTCCCTGGTAGGGCGATGATGAGGGCCACGACCTGGTACCAGCACGCTGTGAAAATCCATCTCCACCTTTAGGAGCTCTGGGGAAAACTGGCTGGTGCTTAGACTCTGGTCTTGGGGGAGTCTGTGTCATCACTAGGGGGGTGATGCCGTAACAATGGTCCAACACCCCCCCGTCCCCCCTGCTTTATATAACAAAAATATTATCAGTAAAAATAAGGGAACAATTCAATCAATCCATCCATCCTTCCTTCCTTCCTTCCTTCCTGTACCTACTTTTATTTTGCCACTGGGATATTCTGCCTTCTGTAGCTGTATTTCCCAATCCAATCCTATAGGATATCCATCTCTAGTGTTTCCAGTTTGCAAGTATATCCTCACCTCCCAGGATCCCTGAACACCCATTCTGCAACCAAAGTTCCCTGGAAGAAAACAGTGAGCGACATAGCCAGGCACATCCCAGCAATCTGCCCATTTGTCAGCGCAACTTCTCTGCCCACTCCCCATGCAACAAAAAAAACATTCCTGCCAGGAGCGTAACTAGAAATCACAGGGCCCATAGCAAAATTTTGTATGGGGCCCTGTGATTTCTAGTTATGCCACTTGCAGAGCCCACCTGATATACCAAACAGCCCACCTGAGAGTGACCCTGCAGCGCCCACCATAGACTCTCTATGGTGGGCTCTGCAGGGTCTCAGATGGGCTGCACACCTCTTACCTGTCAGTGCTGTCCGCCTCCGTGGTTGCCGGGCCCCGCCTCCTCTTCCGTCCCCGGTCCCCGCCTCCTACTGGGTCACTATGGTGATTGTTACGCCACTGATTCCTGCTAATTCCAGCGAATAGCTCCTCCTGCTCTCTACACAGGCCTACACCAAATCTGCACACAGCAGCAGTTGCTCTGTTCGGTGATAGTCAGGTTAGTGCCCCATGTACATTGGTGATCAATGGGAAGAATGCACTGTTACCCTAGGGGCCAATAGAAAGAATTTTCCTCTTACAGACAGTTACAAATATCATTGGTGTAAGGTCTCCTGGATTTTAACTTGACTATGACCCATGTCCCTAATGAGAAAAGAGTTGCTTGAAGCATTTTTTTTTTTAACAAATAATTTATTGAGTTTTTATCATAG
>NW_017309335.1:0-770 GCF_000935625.1 Nanorana parkeri
CCTCCCACCACATGTTTACTTTCAGCCCCCAACCAGTGATCATCAATTTGCGGCTCTGCCTGGCTCCACACAACCTTCACAAAGAAAACTTCTGGCCAGCTTCTCTTCTCTGTACATACGTGCCACAGATCGGTTCATTTCTATGGAAAGGCCGTACTCACAATGGCCTCCAGTGGTCCTGCAAAGTATGACCATTCCATAGGAATTAATTGGTGTGCAGAGCAGATGCTCAAGAACGCAAAAAGCTGGATTAAGGTTTCTGGTGCACTTACACTAACCAGCAATGTATCTGGGGCATTTACACATATGCATCTGATATAAATGTGAATACCCCTTATACATTGATGTTAAATCCCCTGTTGCATCAACAGGTGGAAGGCCCCTTTATATTTATGTCAATGGATAAGGACCCATTAATCAGGTTTGTCATTATTTATTATTCATTGGCCACTTATAACAGCAACATTTTAGAGGCACTAAGAACTCCTTTATTAGGCAATAGTGGGTCCTCTTAACAACTCTAAAATGTTGTTGTCATGTGTTATCAAAAAACTGCTTTGGATGAGCATCCAGATGTGCTGATGATGAACCTTCTTAATTGGACTGATATGATGACATCATCCATCATTGCCATTACAGTAATCGTTGAATGGTTGATCATATCACTCCATGGCGTGTGCCTAAATCCCTTCCTTTGAAGTGGGACAGGACCATTCCATTGATTCATGTTCAGTAGTAACTTAACCTAAAGTAGAATCTGTGAAGAAGAT
>NW_017309335.1:1176-56894 GCF_000935625.1 Nanorana parkeri
CCAGCTGCTGGCTTCAGTCTTGTCATGCTCCATTTACAGCTTATCTGACGTGTTCTGATCCTGATTGTTCTACCATTCTGCTGGAGCATTTTATGAACAAATATTCCATTTAGGCAGGAACCGCCATTCTGGGACTTTCTTAACCCAAGCTACCCTTGAAGTTTACTCTCTGGCACTTTCTTGACCTCCGTAGGGGTAATGGATTGTGGGAAAGAGAGAGGCAAATACCATGTATATACAATATTAGTAATAGTACAGTATTAGACTTTCTTAACCCAAGCCACCCTTGAATTTTACTGCCAGCACTCCGGGGGCATTTGACTATAGGTGCAAGGTAGGACTCCTCGTCACTTCAGTATCCAAAAAGGCATTTTGGTGCATCCAACTGCCTCCTACAAATGTCATTTATAACCAAAACATATACTTACACTTAAACTTACACACATTTAATTTAAACTTTTTAATTTTTCAAAGTCTAATTCCACCAAAAGTGATATTTCAGCTGTGGGTAGATTCTGGTAGGTTAAAAAAACGCAGGTGCTTGAATATAGTTTCCTGGTAATTCATAGAAGTGGCTTGGAGTTCAAGTATAGAATTGTACTAGCATGTTCATGAAGATATTTAAGAAACTAATACTGATCTCACCATTAATATGATCTTGCCATATTAGACAAATAATAATATTTGATTTTTTGGATGAATTGACACAAATACCTATTTAGCATGAAGGGTCTTTGTTTAGATAAGATAACAATGTTAAACTGTAAGCTATAACTAACATTACACATTTTACAGGGTTTCATATCAATACCTTAAACATGTACTTGCGTTTATTTATGCCATCGAGGAAATAAACAACAGCACTGATATCCTTCCTAATGTTACTTTAGGATTTCAGATCTATGATGCTTGTAACAGTGAAAACTTGGCAATACAGAGTGTTCTAAATATAATTTCTGCGACTGATGAACCAGCTCCAAACTACATCTGTCAGAAAGACCAAAAGTCAATTGCTATAGTTGGACATTTTTTATCATCTGTCACATATTCTATAGCAAGTATAGCTCAACTCTATGGTCACCCCCAGGTAAAGACATGGCTTTATTATGACTTGTGAATATAGAGTCATGTAAAATCTTAGAGATTTCAGCAAAA
The DNA here is from genome assembly GCF_000935625.1 of Nanorana parkeri. NCBI lineage: Eukaryota > Metazoa > Chordata > Amphibia > Anura > Dicroglossidae > Nanorana > Nanorana parkeri. The sequence goes on from NW_017309335.1 coordinate 2,332, forward strand.
TCTGGCCATTTTGGCAACATTAATTTGAGTCAAGGGGAAGGCAAATTACGGTGGTTTTTAATGGTTTTTAACTGTTGCCTTACCTCCATCTGTGCATTAAAACTTCCTCTTAGCAAGCACCGATGCTGGGAACATGTTTATATACATTTAAAGTTTGCCACTTTAGAGATCAGTTTGACTGCTTTAGGGGGCTGTTAGATTTGATTAATAACCACTATGAGTGGTTACTGATCGAATCTTGGACCTAACCATTCTGTCTTTTACTGCCACCAACATAGCTGTGTTACAGCCACCCAATCACTTCTACATGTGAATTCATGGGCTAGCAGGCAGTTGTGAATGCAACAGTTTGAACAACTAGAGAATTATACATATGATGCATATATAGGAAATAGGCAAAACATGGCATCATACAATCACCAACAACACTTGTAAAACCTGACAATGCTATCTTAAAGGGAAAGGATACCAAATCAGCATAACATTCAATCCAAAATATTAGCATAATGTAGAAATAAATGCATGAAACAGTAGACAATAATATCACCTAACCAAAACCAGCAACCACCATACACAACATACTGTAAATAATTAATTTAAATAAATAGAAATCATTTACAGTAAATTCATGATGTAGGGCCTTAGGTACAGACAGGCACTTTGAAGTGCCTGTACTTAAGATATGTATCCGGAAGACCTGCCTCCAAAAAACGCTTGTTTCAATTAGATAGAATATATTTATTCTGTGCAATTCTATTCCAAACCTTCTTAAAAAAAAGTATTTAAAGACACGTGGGCAAAAGAGTGACATGGTGAATTCCTTGGTGTTACTCCCTAATTTAAAGACCTTCACCATACTACCACATTCAGAAAAGAGCCAAGTCTCCAAATACCACTTAATGGAATTTGCTGTGAAGTAAATGCAGGAAGATTGGCCCTAATTAACCAATTTTGAAGGGTCTGGTTTCTACAAAAAGCCTGTATCCGGGTACCTAAAATCAGAGATCTGTGGACAAGCTTCCATTAGAGTGCTAATTGCATTAATTTCTCCAGAAAATGCATGGTACTGAAAGGGTAGCATTTTGGTGGTACTGTTAGGTTCCTTTTCTGTATCTCTTCTCAGTTCTTGTTCTTAATATTTCTCTAGTTTCCATAACTTTATCACAGCCTCATCACATTATCCTTTTGACCCTAGACATTTGACTGCAAACAATGGACTTGAACAAAGTTGAGGGGGGGGGGGCATTTTTATACAATAAACATTTTTATACAATAGTAGTAGATTCAGATTTGTAGTCCTCACAAACAAGTCAGTTTTCAGAGTAGACCCTGAGACCTTGACACTGGGTATGGGGATTCGGGTGCTGCTCTGGGGGACATGTATCAATGAAAAAACACTTTTACAAAATAAAGGGGCAGTGATTTTAACATTGCTTAAAGTGAAACAATAACAATTCCTTTACATATCGTGCCTGGGGGATCCCCATAAACTGCCTGTAAAGTCACGCATATGTACGATGTATAGAACCTGCTGCAGCAAAACTGAAATTTATAAAGCAAAAAATGAAATTTAAATTGCCAGGAATTGGTTTTCCCTTAATCTTGTAAACGCCTGCTTGGGGAGGCAGCCTGTATGAAGAGGACACATTTTAGGACACTCGGAACAAGGTTAGAGATTTTTTGGATACATTCTGGTGTCTCTTTTGCAGACGTTGGATGAAAGTTATAAAAGGTGCTTTCAAATTGGGCCTTTAGTGTTGGCGGTGCCTTCACACTGTAACCCTTCCGTTATTCTTGACGAGTGCAGGATTGGACCCTACTCTAAAAATTCAAATTATATATATACCTGTCACACACCTGTCTCCTTGTTGGTCTTTCAGACATGATGTGGGGCTTATTACAACATGTTATTAGAGAATGTGGGATGAGAAATTGGTGCTTGGTGCACTATAAACGGTTGTATAATGGCTTATTATATAAAAAAAAAAAAAAACGGGAACACCTGCAACACGGAAGGGGGAACAGCAATGAGGCAGAAAAATAACCTGCTGCTGAAAAAAAAAGTTAAAATATTAAAAGTAAATTAAAAAAGAAAAAAAATGGGAACACCGGTGACGCCACTGACACACAAAAAAAAATACAGCGAATATACAGCATAGACAATAATACAATACAGTACAGAGTACTGTATATAGCATTAAATGCTGTATAAGCACTGATACTTCACTACACTGACACCAGTTAGCTTTCACTTCACTGCAAAACACTGCACTACACTATACTATACCAAACTATACTACACTACACTACACTAACAGAAACAGTCTCTATTTAACTCCAGCAACACACTGCATAAGGCTGCCGTGTAAGCAGCCTTATATAGTGTGGGGCTGGGACTTAGCTGTGAGCCATGATTGGGCAAAGTCATCATTACTTTGCCCAATCATGGCTCATACAGAGCCCTGTGCCTTTATTGGGCAAAGTCTTGCACCTGACCTGTGGTCAGGTGCATTGCTTTACCAAATCAGGGCTCTCCAATGCACACAGCACATTGCGGGTCACTCGGCGGACAGCCCGCTGAATGCCCTGACAGTTTATGTATTTTACTTGTATTTTCGACTCGAGCATCTAGCTCATGCCTACTGGCTAGTGCAATGACACATCTCCAGGAGGTGAGTGTCTAATGACCTGGACTCACAGTTAAAGCAGCATCAGCAGTAATGTGAACCAAAGGGGTTGATTTACTAACCTTATAAACACGCCACGAACAAGTATACACCTCTGTAGTGTGTTCCCTCCCAGCATGATCTATTGGTGGAATCTAGACACCTTTGTTCAGGGCCCGGCCTTGGAATAGTATGGTGGATCACAGCTGCGGTTCCAACTGGGGGTGTAGTGCGGTTGTCAGCTTAAATCCCCGGCGGCTCTCTCAATCATAAACGGAGAGTAGGGGATTAAGTCATCATGGACCGCTAAATAGTAATCGGTAATAACCTTCGATGTAATAAAGAATAATAACCCAATCCCTGATGATGGCAATCCTATCTGGAATTGAGGTATAAGCGAATGGTAAAGTCTCTATGACAGATAACAGCAAATCTCCCCTTCATACAGCATAACTGGGTATAGTATTGAAAGAATGAGAGAGGCGATACCCAAAGTCTCCACCAGAGGGCAGCGTGTGTGAGCCAAGATACTTTCAAGATAGCTTGTAGATACTTGCAGTTTGCTGGTAGGTGCAATCAGATTCCTCCAAGAGAAGTCCAGTGGATGCTGGCTGCTGGGGAGCTGTTTCATCCGTGAGGAGAGGTTCGAGGCGGCTGGTGAGGTTCCTGTGGGGTGTATGGGCTATGATCCCAATCATCGAACACCCCACAGCATCTTTGGCAAGTTTAAATAGCCCGCGGCCGTGACGTCACGCGGCCGTGGGCTACTTCCGCGTTCCAGCGTGGAACGCATCTACACTTCCGTCAAGGGGGAGGAGGAGAGCGGCGTTCACCGCGGCCGATGCGCCCCAGCCTGGAACGCAGTCGGGAGGAGCCAGGAACCCGAGGGATATTACAGGACCCCACAATATTCAAACACTTCAAACACTATAAAAACACAAATGCCATTCCACAAGTTCCTCATCAATAGTTTCAACTAACAGGTCATATTGAGTCCTGAGCTGAATAGAGCCTGGTCAGTTCACATGAATAATGTACCTCATATGAACAACAATACAAATGCAATGAATGTATTACAAATCTAAACAAAGTGCAAAAAATGGGGTAATACCATACAATATTGAGGCCCAGTAATGAATGAAGCTGGTATGCATGAATGAGAAAACTGGACCTAGAGAGGAGGTGAGTATTGCAGTGTATCTTTTAGCTTTAAACCAAATTACACTAGTTGATCTTAAAGGAGATTGTGCCATAACGTGCAAGTATGACCATATTTAGTTTTTAGGTGCTGCAATGCTTTGAATATTATTCAGATATGCAACACTGTGCCCACATTACATTTTATATCAGACATAGCTTTCTTGTAGTGGTATTTAATACTTGTTCCTTCACTTTCAATTATAAACTCTAGCACACAAAAATGCCAGGAAAGTACAACCCCCCCCCCCCCCCAAATTTTACACCTTTTCAGGAAGTAGACTAATTTTTTGCCACAATGTTTTGGAGCAAAAAAACATGCTGGTATTGAGGTAGTAAAACATGGAGCTTGGTAATACTGCACTAGATATAGAGTATCACAAGATACAGAGCAACTCAGATCAGCTCTATACAGTGTGTCTGTGATCTTAACCATCCAATGACGGCTCAGTTTATAGCCATTAACGGGTGCACTGGCTGCCCAAGGGTGAATTCTGGAGTGAGGCTTGTAACGGTCGCTGCCTTCAGGAGCACCCACCTTCCTGCTGTGTTTTGTTTTTTTTACAATACAAAGGTAGGGAGGTGGTTAAATGCACTTACTGATAACTGACTCACGACCTCTGCTAGAATTCTATCCTAAGCACCCACTACTTTTTCTGTAAAATAATACAATCTAATGTTCCTCTTGAACCTTCCAGCTGCTAGTCTTAGCTCATGAGTTCTTGAGCTCAGATTCACATTAAAAAAATACTTCTTGAACCCTGTTCACACCCTTAATAAATTTAAAGGGGTTATAGACTTTGGTCAGTTCAGCTTCTCACATGAGTTTCATACGGCATGTGAAATCATATTGGTATAGAAGAATTTAGCAATCAAATTCCACCTGATTCACAAGTTCCGTCTATTTCAAAGGAAGGGTAAGCTTATGTATTGGAGTATTTAGAGCTGTGAACTGGGCAAACATAATTTAAATACATATGTATTTTTCAGATTAGTTATGGAGCACTTGACTCTGTGCTTAACAATCAGACCAAATTTAAGTTACTTTACCATACAGTTCCCAATGAAATCTCCCAATTTTATGCTATCATTCAGCTGTTAACACATTTTGGATGGACGTGGGTGGGAATCATTACATCAGATGACAACAGCAACCAACAAGCAAGCACAGAATTAAAAAACGAGATGGAGAAACATGGAATTTGTGTGGACTTCCTAACATACCTTTTAGTAGATCCAGAGTCTAACAAAAACAATGCTTTAAAAGTTAGAAAAATGCTAGAAAACTCTTCTGTCAAAGTTATTATATAATACTGTACACTTGTTCTACTTCTTAGCTTTATTGAAAAATTTGCTTATAATATAACTGAGAAAGTTTGGATATCTGCAAAAGGAATGAATGGCCTTCCACATTACTTTTATCCTAAATTCTTTGAAAAAATTAACGGCCAATAGGAAATAGTTGGGCGGAGCTAGCTGTCACAACTAGCTCCATCCAATTTTATTTTTATTTTTTTTAATATTTTTTTTTCCATTTTTTTAAACAAATCTTTATATATTTTTTTAATTTAACATTTATTTACATTTTGAAAATTTTTTTTAAACTTTTTTTCACTGATGTTCTATTCTCCTCGGTACAACGGGGGCATTCCGCTATTCACACTCACTACCATTTGGCCCCTATGAGAATAGGGGCGAACGGCAGTGAGTAGCCCGACGGAGCTTCGGCTCAGCCGATCCAGATGTTGGATCGGCTGAGTCGAACTGCTTCTGCACTTCGGCTCAGCTGAACATGCAGAGCTTGGTCGGCTGAAAGCAGCTGTACAAGCCTGAAGTGAATAGCTGAACAGCGTTTGGCTCACTTCAATTTGGGTGGGTTATTCACTCGGCTGCCTACGGAAGCTTTGTGAATCACCCTCACAATGATGCTAACAACATACAATTCAAGCATTCCTAAAGTGTCTCTAAACCTAAGAACAAAATTGTAATAAATTGGCAATGCTTTGACCATCGTATGCTCTTCTGTGATGGTTGTTTTGTAAATTGTATATTCAAAATGTTCCTATCTCCCAACAACAGTCCATCTGAAAGAATCTTAAAACACATCTCTGATATAAATATCCTGTAAAATAATGCATTCTACTCCATTCGACTGCACTCTGTACACTGTATTGTACAAGTTATACTTCGCATTTCTCCACTCTGTAACTGGGCACAATTTGGTAAGATGGTATCTGTTGCAGGAACCCTAATTGTAAAAGTAAATTAATATATTACTATTATTCACTTTAATAGTCAGTCAAATTTATTTTGTTTAGACTATTCACTCTAATAGTCTGTCATGCTTAACGTATCCCACTCCATATTACACAGTCTATAAGTGTGTTAATCATATAGATTGCTATACTTTAACATGTGTATGCATATATTTATGCACATATTCATTAATATATGTTTTGTCTTTTTTTTAAAGCTACACCACTATTTAAAAAATGTAATTATAAAAACATCTTCTGGTGAAGACATTTCATTTAGCGAGGGGCGATATATTGAAGAAAATTTTGATATTTTAAACTGGGTTGTTGATTCAGATATGGCAATGACAAGTATTACTGTCAGTAACTTGTTACCATTTGGACCTAAAATATTTTATCTAAATGATAGTATGATTATATGGAATCCAAAGTTTAATCGGGTGAAAAATTAAAAGCGACTTTGAGAAATCTTGACAGTCCCAAACATTTAATTATTTCAAAATGTGATATGTTATGTTAAGAAAGTTGGGTGCAGTGCTCCAACCAAGTGGGGAAGGGTTATAACTGTTAGCTCCACTGAGAGCATTGCCATGCCAGTCCCAGCCGCACCGGGCAGCGCGGATTTTGGGACTGGCTTTAAATGTCTTAAAGTATTTAAAAGCTTTAAATGTCTCATTTTCAGATGGCTAAAACATTTACAGTTTTTTTTTATTTATTTTAAGTGTATGTGTTTGTGTATGTTTTTTCTTATTTGGTACATTTAGGGTATGTGACAGCGCTGTGCTGGTCAGAAGCAGGGTTGAGGTCACAAGTCAGAACACTAGAAGATCACAGGTGAAGAACAGGGTAAAGCTGAAGACCAAGCAGCAACCAGGTCATACTCAAACTGATTCTAATAAGCTATCTGGCACCAATGAGCAAAGCAATGCGTGTGCAAATGCACGAATGTCCACAAAACGCTTAAGGCCCCATTCACACTGCGCAATTCGCAAATCACGCGTTTGTCGCGCGATTTGCATTTTGCGCGATATCGCGCAAATGCTTGCATTGAGCAAGCTAGAATCGCGGCAAAATCCGCTCCAAAAAGGGTCCTGCTGTAGCGACGCACGACCCGCGACAGCAGGACCCTTTGCCCCATTGCCAAGCATTGGAGAGCGATATCGCGTGGTAAATAGCCGCAATATCGCGGGAATTACCACGCGATAAATCGCTCAGTGTGAACGGGGCCTACATCTGCGTGCTGGGCTTCCATTGTGAATATGTTTGTGTGCACTTCCACGCGCCCAGATGCCAGCAAGCGTGCGACCCCAGTAACAGCATGTTAATCTTGCAATGGTTGTAAAGTACTTAAAAAAAACGTGCAATCTGCCCATCTTGGACAGGCAGATTGTACTTGCGATCATCGCAATCCCACCCCCTTGAGGGGCGGGCTTGCAATGACTGCAATGAGTGGCGGGCTTGCAAGGATGGCAAACGGGCTGTGTGCGCGTGCGCACACCGGCCCGTTCGTCAGTTGTCGAACAAGCAGGCCACTCACTCGCCGAGAATCGTACGATTCCTGGCGGGTTTTCCAGCCTGCTTGTTCGATGGAAGACGTGCGACCGTACAGTAGAAACAGTCGCACGCCTTCCATACACTGTACGATTCTCGTACGATCGCGGGATTTCCCGCGATTCTCGTACGAGAATCGTACAGTGTATGGGCACCTCTTTACAGGGAAAGAACTGTCTTTTCAGCTCTTTTGCAATCCTTCGGGATTCTGCTCAGGATCCTGGAACTGGGAGATTTCAAAGTGGTTTGGGAGAGATGAAATCTCCATTCCCGGGTCCATGGTTTTGCAGTGACCAGCACCCAATGATTACACATCTGTGTACCTTATGGAAAGGTTGCTGGCTAATGGTAAGAACTTCAGTTGGAAGACAGAAAATAACCATTTCCCCTGAAAGAGGGCCACAGAGGGTCGGAGAGACATTGAGGCTGAGGACAGCTACCGTGAGTGCATGTCAGCACTAAGTGGAGGTATAATCTGTGGAGTAACAGAAAGGGACAGTGGATCAAAACACCCAGGCACTGGAAGTGGAAGCTAGGAGGCTAAAACTGTGTTTATTTTGTAAGAAAACCCCTGTGGAGGGAAACCAATGTGGATTTTGAACTTTCTTTTTGAATAAAAGTAGGCTAACAGTCCTCAAAAAGAAGTTCATGCTAGTGGACTGCATCCTTAAAACGCTACCATTTGAAGCTAAATCTCACAGGTAGTTTAGTATTTGTTTTAATCTATTTTTTTGTGTTTTCATTTCCATTTTCCTGTGTATATTTGATTTTGTTCCATACTGTAAATTCTGTACTGCTCACTTCCCCAAAAATTATCCAAAAAAAACCCTTTTAAGCCTCATAAAAGCCTTCCCCGTAAACAGATGATGGCATTAAATCAGATCTTCATTAGTCTAGTGATAGGAAATATACCATTTTAAAATTGTCACCAGAACAGGATAATATCAAATGTGGACATTATATGACCACTAAATGGGGAATTCCCCTCCTTTCATTTCCTATTGCATCTCTGAGCAGAGAGTGTAGGGAATTATCTTCATTGGGACACTGACCTCACAGGGGTTTTAACCTTTCCCCAGTCTACCCAACACTAGAAAAAAAAAATCAGTCATACATCAATACATACATACATTTACTTATGGAGCTATGCCCTATGAGGCAACATTGACCCTGGGCGTCACCAGGTTACACATCCCGGTGCACACATCATTATGTATACAAATTACATCATTACGCACGTGTGTAATGACATCACCTGCACCTCACTGCCAGTGGCCATCTTGGTGATATCACCATCTTGGTGATAGATGCCAGCAAAGAGAGGATGGGACATTCATTCGCCGGATAAGGTATGCCATCGGGTCCCCTCCTCTCCCACATTCAGCTGTCAGGCTCTCAGTGCATGACTTTGCAGAAGGGGTGACACCAAAAATGAATGTCAGCTATTTTGGTGTCACCCCCTCTGATGGTCCACCTGCTGAGTGAATGAAAGTGGTGGGCAAGGGAAAGTAAGGCTGGGGAGCAAAAAGCTAGATAATGTTGGATGTCCTCCAGCCAGGAAATGAGGTGGGCTCTATTTTCCTTGCTCTATGCTTCTAATGAAATCAGAGTAAGACATTTCAGTACAGGAGAGAAGCCTGTAGGACTGTGCATAACTGAAGATAAAGCTGGAGTTCAGCTTTAATATATTTATGAATTGTTTCTTTTTTTCCCAGACTCCCCGTAGCGACCCATGTTTATCAGGTTACAGGAAGTGCCTACAATCTGGGAGACTACCCTGCTGCTTTGACTGTGTACTGTGCAACGATGGGGAGATAACCAATAGTACAGGTATATTATAAGCAATAATAAAATATATAAATAAATACAATTTATTGTTGTGGGTTTTTATTTCTTTATATCTATCTTTCTCCATAGGCATCAAGAAATTAAAATTCACAATCTGCTTAGATTATTTAGTTTATTCACCATCTATTGATTAGATAATCTTGGTTATTTTGTTCTTTGGGCAAGCTTGACAACAGTTTTCAGTTTTGCCAGGATGACATAACCCCAAGTCATGCGAAAAATGAACACCAAAGCTGGCCATACACTGTTCTATTTTTCTCATTCAACCCGCGGGCTGATTGAAAAAAATAGAACAGATTGCTTTATCAATGCTACGAGTGAACTGATAGAGGAATCCCCGCTATTATCTTTTGTATTCTGACAGCGGCCTCCAGTCAGAATATCTGAAGAGAGCCCATTTTTTATTCAAAGATTTTCTGACCAGTTTCTTTAATCAGCTGTGTGAAATTTGCATTATGTATGTGCATGTGCAGCTCAGAATACATTTAGAAGAATTGCTGGCAGGCAGTGTAGATTTTTTGTAGAAGTGACATACTGTACATTGTCTCTTCTGCATTAAAAGCCCACCAACAATTTTCAATCCAAGGCTATAGTTCTGCTTTAAGCTGTGGCAGAAATGCCATTGGCTGTAATGTACCAGCAGCTCATTGATGGAGCAGGATAGCTCCATCATTGCAGTTTTCCCATAAAACTGCACCAAAAGCTCCCATTTAGAGCTGTTATGGGCCTGGGTCAACTCGACGGGCTTTTGTTTGCTTCAAGCTGGGTTTAGCATTTCCATACAAGTCTACAGTAAACTCCCAGTTATGCTGCACCCACGGGGATTGGTCCCCCCCCCATGGCGCTGCTCCCCCCTCCATGGACTCATTCATCTGCCGGCTAGCTTTCGCAGCTGGCAGGTGAATGTAAGCAGCCAGACTGCTATTGGCTATTTCAAATTGCAATAGCAGGCTGACTTTTTAAGCCTCTCCCACTGAAAAGAGCAGCAGACCTGAGAGAGAACGTTCCCTCTCAGGTCCGCTCCTCTGCTCAGTGGGCGGGTGCAATAGCAAGCCTGCAAGCCCCCATGGGGATTGGTCAACCCTGTAGTGCTGCGCCCCCCCTCCACGGACCCATTCACCTAACGTCTAGCTTTCGCAGCTAACAGGTGAATGTAAGCAGCCAGATTGTTACCGGCTATTTCACATTGAAATAGCCAGTTGCAGGCTGGCTATTAAAGCCTCGTCACTAAGCAGAGCAGCAGACCTCAGAGAGAAAGTTCCCTCTCAGGTCAATAGCCAATAGCGGGCTTGCTATTTCTCCTCTTTGTTCACATTCTGCTACAGAGTAGCCGCTGGCCGGCAACGAGATGTAAACAAAGAAAAAAATATGGAGGGCATATTATATCCTCATAATTGTGTGCCAGTTGCTTGAATGCCATATAATGGGGAGTTTACTGTATATGAATGCAGAACTTGCTTGAAGCAACTCAAATATGGGTCAGGAGCAGGTCATCTGGAGGTCAAACGCATTTTTTATGGATAGAACTAGAAACAGGAGCTGTAGATGGCAACTGATGTAGCTCTATGGAACATATCATCCAATCCTAAATGATCTCAGATGCGCCCCTCCCCCCCACACTAATGCCAAACTGAAGCCATCAACATAAGCCCAATACGTGTTGACACAGGCCCCAATTCTATATATATATATTTTTTTAATTACCAGAACTGCAAACACATCAGTGCCAACAGCAAAGTATACATATCTTCCTGGTGCCAGGCTGCATATGTTGGTATCTGACCTACTTGGTTGTCGGAAAGTGGATGGCATTACTTGATCTGCTGGTCATCATATTGGAGCAGCGCCTGGCACATGAAAGCTGCCTCTTCAGGGAGTTCGCCAGTACCTTAATGTTCCTGCAGCTGGCCAATATCATTCCTATGTGAATGAATTTATACTGGACCAGGCGGCGTAAGGGAAGAAAGCGATTTACTCAAGCCAGGTTAGTAGTTAAGTCATGCCTACAAAAAAGTTTTGTTTTCTCAGTAACATTTAAATATATATATCTATAGAGTTCCAGTTCTTAACATTCGTTCTCTTGTCCTATTCTATCCTGCTGGAAAGAAACAACCATACAATGGGCTAAATCCATTCCTGGCCCAGGACAATTCCATCACCCAAATTCATTCTTCCATGGAGCTACAACATCAATTGCCATCCACAGCTCCTGTTTCTAGTTCTATCCATTAAAAAAATGCATAAAATTCACATACTGTTTCCTCTCTTTAAATGAATCAAGTGCAATACCTTCCATGTACCCCAGACATTGTTGACTGACCTTTTTATCCCCCTATGTGATAGCAATAAGGTTGAGTGTAAAAAAAAGGTTACAAAAATGAAAGTAACATAAAAAAATATGTCAGATGAAAAAACCCACAAAAACATTTTTAAAGTTCCCCGCCCCCCACATACACACGCAAATGTGCGTTGGGTTCGGCTATGTGCAAAAATTACGACTGCGCCCATTGCCACGCACATGTTACATATCACTATGAACGTTAAAATAATTCTGGGCCCGATAATCAGTGTATACACTAAATTGATGAGCGATGAGAGCTTTTATAGCGTATGGCCAATTTTGGCTATGGTAGTTTTTTTTTAGTTTTCGTGGGCGCACAAAATGTTAAGGCTTGACATGTTTGGCATCTATTTACCTGCCCTGACCCCGTCTTTTATATTATAAAAAAAATTGGGTAAAAATGAATGATTCATAACAAAAAAAATGTCATGCTCACTCAAACTTGGATCTGCATGCCACACATATTAAATGTTAAGGCTTGACATGTTTGGCATCTATTTACCTGCCCTAACCCCGTCTTTTATATTATAAAAAAAATTGGGTAAAAATAAATGATTCATAACAACAAAAAATGTAATGCTCACTCAAACTTGGATCTGCATGCCACACATATTAGTTTGGACAATGGCGGACCTAAGGAACAAAAGGCCCTGGTTCAAGATTTTTTCTCAGGCCCTCCCTTTTCTGCTCCCAAGGATGAAGGGTGTGCCGGGACCAGATCTCACTGGCCCCCCAACACCCCCCGGCTTTCTCTGCACTAAAGGAGCTTACAATTTAATGTCCCCCCCACAGTCACACACTATTATTATACATTTATATAGCTCTAACATACACCGCAGTGCTGTACAGAGAACACTGAGCCAGTCACATCAGTCTCTGTACAGAGGAGCTTGCCCTCTAATGCAGAATGGCACCACCTGTAGAGTGACTACAAATCCCAGCAATACATTATATAGCAATGCAGAACAGTATATAAATTTGGTACATACCATGTGCTGCTCCGGATTGCCAGCCTGGTATCTTCGATGGAGGATCTCAGCAGGGGCAGATGTGGAGGGTCTCACCAAGGGCAGATGTGGAGGGTCTCATCAGGGGCAGATGTGGAGGGTCTCACCAGAGGTAGATGTGGAGGGTCTCACCAGGGGCAGATGCAGAGGATCTCACCAGAGGCAGATACAGATGGTCTCACCAGGGTCAAATGCGGACGGTCTCACCAGGATAGATGCAGAAAGGTCTCAGCAGGGAGGCAGGGGCAGATGCAGAGCAGTGTCTCACCAGGGCAGCCGGGGCAGATGCTCAGGGTCTTTACTGTTTCCTCTCTTTAAATCAATCAAGTGGAATACCTTCCATGTACCCCAGACAATGTTGACTGACTACCATAAGGAATCCCATACAATAGAACCATGATAGATAGATAGATAGATAGATAGATTGATAGATCAATTCCCAACAATTAGTCCTTGGAACCCAATACACGTATGCCCCTTTTAGGCAACCCATAGATCTCATTTTTGTTACATATTTTGTGTTATACATTTTTTAAATCTTTATGTGTTGTTCTGACCACCAATGTAACAGAGCACTTCACTGACCACCAATGTAGCAGAACACTTCACTGACCACAAGTGTAATAGGGCCCTTCTACACCAACCACCAATGTAAGGAGGCCCTTCTCCACTGAACATAAATGTAACAGAGGACTTCAGTGACCATCAATGTAACAGAGCACTTCACTGACCATCAATGTAATAGAGCACTTCACTGACCATCAATGTAACAGAGCACTTCACTGACCGCCAATGTAACAGAGCAATATACCGACCACCATTGTAACAGAGCGCTTCACCGACCACCAATGTAACACAGCACTTCACCGACCACCAATGTAACACAGCACTTCACCGACCACCAATGTAACAGACCACTTCACTGACTGCCAATGTAACAGAGCACTTCATCGACCACCAATGTAACAGAGCACTTTACTGACTGCCAATGTAACAGAGCACTTCACCGACCATCATTGTAACAGAGCACTTCACCAACCACCAATGTAACACAACACTTTACTGACTGCCAATGTAACAGAGCACTTCACCAACCACCATTGTAACAGAGCACTTCACCGACCACCAATGTAACAGAGCCCTTCACTGACCACCAATGTAATGGAGCACTTCACTGACTGCCAATGTAACAGAGCACTTCACTGACCACCAAAGTAACATAGGACTTCACTGACCACCAATGAAAGCAGCTCTACACTGACCATCAGAATAACTGGTGGCTTCCACCCCACCAATGTAGGGGAAACTTTTCCACTGACCATCAATGTGAGGTAACACTACAGTTCATTTATAATTATTATTTTGGAAAATAATTTGGTTGTATAGAGCAGCCGTGGGTGTCAAATACACGAAGTACACCACATTCCTAATTCTTTAATTTACTCTGAAATCCACAACTGTTTACACTAATGTCTCATGAGCTGTAGATACATTTCGCAGGGGTTCTCTAAGACCTATAAGTTATTTCAAAGGTTCCTTCTTGTTAAAAAGGTTTAGAAAGTTGCTGTAATTTATTTCATTTTATTACATTTCATCTTGTAAAGTGTAAAGGAAAAGTGGTGGTGAAAAAAAGAACTCGTGGTTTTAACCAATCATTGTTTGCATATTAATTCTTCATGGTCTGTGTAACTGGGAGCATGGTAGGGGTGCATCCTTTGCTTATATAGTTTATGATAAAAGGTGCCCCCCCCCCCTAATAATATATCAGTTAAAGCAGAAGTAAACCACCAGTTAATGACTATCCCATTTAAAAGTTTACATTAGGTTCATAGGTAGAGAGCAATTCACGAGAACATATTTGCTTGTGTTTATTTATTCAATGTTAATATGTCAGGTTGGCAAGTGGCACCGTGTAATCACTATAGACTTCTTGGCATCCTTTAAGTGGTAAGATTTTCTCTATGCTTTACCGAGGTAACAACATTCCTCCTTCCCCCTGGAAGCTCTCGCTCTTCATGAGCTCCATTAGCCAATAGTCATGGGTCATAGAAGGTTTGTGATGCACGTCTTTCGTCACTAGGACCATGGAAGCTCCTCTTCTAAAACGTGGCTTGGATTATTCCAGTAGGCTTTATTAGTGACATCAGCAGCTGGCAGCTCCTACTAACAAAGCAATGGAGTGCCGTAATTTAGCAAAGATAGCTTTGGTGGGCAGGGGTTGGCATGACCTTCTGGAATTCGCCTGGTGAATAAATCCATTCCAAGAGGTTTAGCAGTTATATGGAGCTAAGAGTGAACAGTGTACTTCTCCCTTGGGAGGTATAGTTTCTTTAGCTAGAAAGTGAGGGGAAATGTCCACCAGCAACACAAGTCAGAAATACAATTTTTCTTTTTTTAGTAGAGATGGGGAGGGCTGGAACCCATCTGCTAAACTGTGATCACCGTGGCATTAAGTGAAATAATGCCCCAGGTATCTGTAAAAACTTAACAGAGGTACCACTGGAGTAACTGCAATGGAGTCGCATGTGCAACCGGGCCCTGGCATTATGCCACTTGGGGGGGGGGGCGGAAAGAAAGAAGAAGAGGGCCCAGCCCCGGTTACCCGCTGAGGTGCCGCCATTGCCTCCTGGGACTACAGCTCCCAGCATGCAGCAGACCAATGCTAGGCAGCTCCCTCCTGCTGTGGTTGATACTCAAAGGGCCCTGGTGAAGAGTGGGGCCCTTCCTACCCACCACCACTGCCAGCTACCCCGAGCTCCACTGTCCACTGTGGGGGCCCAGGACCGGCACGGCAGCTCTCCCCGCATCGATCAGAGGGGGATCAGCAAGCTTCTAGCTGCTGATTTCTCCTCCGATCACTTGACCCGGAAGTGACATGTATTACATCACTTACAGTGTCACTGTTTACATTCTCCGGCTCTTAGAGCCAAGAGAGGATGCTGGGGAAGCAGATGTCTGCTTCATCAGCTTCTTTGGGGGTCCCTAGGTGACATTACATTACTGAAAGACTTCTGATGTCTCCATAAAGAGGTCCTGTCACACCCTATCTGCTATTACATAGGGGGCTTGTTAGCCCCCTATGTGATAGCAATAAAGTTAGAAGAAAAAAAATTGTTTTAAGAAAAGTAAAAAAGCTAAAGTAACATCTGGAATTTTTTTAAAATGCAAACAAAACTTTTTAAAGTACCCCGCCTCCACGTGTATGCACATACATATGCAAACACGCATCTGTGTGCCTATGTGCAAAAACAAAAAATGCGCTACACATGTTTCATATCACCGCGGGTGCAAGCAATAATTCTAGGGCCATCAATCACTGTTAATACTAAACTGATGAGCAGTAAACGCTTTTAAAGTGTCGCCTATGGAAAATGTTGGGTATTGTAGTTTTTTGCGGTTTTACGGGGCGACCGCAATTTTAAGGCTTGACATGTTTGGTTTCTATTTACTTGGCATGACCCCGTCTTTTATATTTTACAAAAAAATTGGCCATTTTATTCTGTTTCCGTGCATTCAATTTCATTTTAGTGTATTTTATCCTACAAAATACTGGTTTGATAAACATTTGCGCAAATACCGTGCAACATACAAAATTGCATCTAGCATCTTTTTATTCTACAGGGTCTCTGCTTTCAGAAAATATATAATTGTTTGGAGGTGAGAAGCTGTTTTCTAGCCAAAAATTCAGATTTTATTGTGTGTTTGCACATGGTAAGAAATTGCTCTGGGCAGCAAGTGGTTAATAGCTGCACCCGGTGATATTGGAAATGTTATTGATTAATGAATTTAATGAATTAAATGTTGTCACTCTCCTGTATGGAGTATAGGCCAGTGTGCTCCCATTCAGCTGGCGGTAGTCAGTGCCTCTTGCTGGTCTATATACAGCAGCTCTGACCATTCAGCAGTTGATACCGGGACATCCGGTCCATGTAACTGTCACTTTTCCTGATCACCTATTACAATGTTACAGGGAGGCAAGCAAACCATTCAGCCAATCAGCAATCAGCACTGCAATGTACATGCTACTGACAGGCGGCATTGTATATATGTCATTTTTTTGTTTTGCCCATAGCTCTATGGCTGAATGGATTGTCATTTACATTTTTTGGAGAAAAGGATTCCGAGCGGTGACAGGCGATTGCTGATTGGCTGAATGGATTGTCATTTACCTTTTTTGGAGAAAAGGATTCCGAGCGGTGACAGGCGATTGCTGATTGGCTGCTACAAATGCATTGTTATGTTCTATATTTGGAGAAAAGAAGTCCAAGCAGTGACAGGCGATTGCTGATTGGCTGCTACAAATTCATTGTTATGTTCTATATTTGGAGAAAAGAAGTCCAAGCAGTGACAGGAGATTGCTGATTGGCTGCTACAAATTCATTGTGATGTTCCATATTTGGAGCGAAGAAGTCTGAGCAGTGACAGGCGATTGCTGATTGGCTGTTAGAGTCACTGTGATGTCACTGTGATGTCACAGTGATGTCCAGGGCTATAAAATCAGGTGTTTGGCAGTCCAGAGCCTGTTCATTGACTTTGGTTGGTGAACTGTCGTTGCTTTCTCTTGCGGGAAAGTTGCGATTTTGTCTTGCGGTTTATCGTTGCGTTTTATTGCGCAATCTTGATCGTATTCAGAGCTTTTTTTGACATCATTTCTTCTACATTCAGGCAAGATTTCTAAATGTTTCTATACAATTCTTTATAAATTGTTTACCTTGTAGAATGACTCAATTCATGAAGCTAACACATCAGAAGAAGGAAGGATACTCCTATTCAGTAAAGTGACCGTTATTATCACCCGGGTCCAATCAGATTTGAAAATAACGGTCACATGGCTGATATAAAAATCCTTGTTCTTGTGTTACAGATTTGTGAATAGAGTCTGTAGTGTTTTATAACAATTCATTGTAAAGAGTGTTTTAGTAAGGTCCAGTGACCACGCTAAAGACCTCTTCATTTTCCTGTCACATGGTGTCATTTCACAAATAATAATCATGTCTATCTTCTCTCCACAGAATGTTTCCACGCCTCAACATCGTGTTAGTGCTGTTGTTTTCTGCAATAGCAATCGTTCCAGATGAGAAGACCACATTCGAGGATACCACCACTCGGATGCTGGAAAGGGCTGAGGAGATGAGGAGGATGGAGGTGGAGATCGAGACAATGTTTTATAACATTGAACATCCATCTCCAGAGCCAGCCCTGAGAGACGTCCTACCAACCCCAGCACCACCAGAGCTGCCAAGTACCTGGATGGCAATAGCAGAGTTTTTCTCAACACATACTTTGCTGACGCCATTCTACTTTTTTTGGTATTTGACGAACTCTGGTGGTAGGTGGATGTCATTTTTATATATGCTGGGGATCGACCTGGAGTGGAGCCTGGGCCATGACAGCTTCCTCTTCAAGATGTTTTCCACTGCCTTACTATTCTTGCATGTGGCTAACATCTTTTCCATAAGGCTGAATTTCGGCTGGATCAGGCAGCGTACACGGAAAAGGGCCCCGTCCAACCCAGGTAATTATTTTAATTCATACCTACAATGATTTTATTTTCATTAGAGAGTTTTGATATCACAGTGCTGACATGTGAACAATAATATCATCATATCACACGTGAAAGCAAACTGTGTTTTGATATTCTCATATTTTATAGCATTGGGTTCATTTGTCCCAATATAGATGTAGTACGTACAATATCAAGTCAATATCTTTACAGATGATATGACTGTACAGTTCCATTTCTGAACATGTGTTCTTTATTACTAATCTATCTTGCAGAGGTGAAGAGACAGTCCTCCAATACAGCAGATCCGCCACATCAAGATTTACCATTGCAGCTGCCGACTCCACTTTTCCAGCTACCGGCTGTACAAGAGAGTGGTACTTTCAGCTCCGTGTTCCAGGAGGATAGTGCCATTATTATTGTTCAACAAACAACCAGTAGCTTCATGATGTCACTGGACAGGTCCATTATTGAGATTGGTCCACAAATCACATCCATCAACAGCATGATGGAAGTGGATAGTGCCATTATATCGGCTTATCCACAGAGCTGTGCCATCACGTCACCTCTAGAGATGTGTTCCCGTGGCTCATTGATGGCTGCGGATAGTTCCATTATTACTGTTCTCAGTAATGTGCCGCAGAGCACATCATTCCATGACTTGATGGCAGAGGATAGCGCCATCATAGCTTTGAGCCCACAGAGCTGTGCCATGGCGTCACCTCTAGAGATGTGTACCAGCAGCTCATTGATGGATGAGGACAGTTCCATTGTTGCAGTTCTGAGTAATGGGGCAGACAATTGGATGGCAGAAGATAGCGCCATCATAGCAGTGTGCCCACAGAAGTGTGCCATTGCGTCACCTCAAGAAATATCTACCAGCAGCTCATTGATGGAGCAGGATAGCTCCATTATTGCAGTTTTCCCATAAAACTGCACCAAAAGCTCCCATTTAGAGCTGTTATGGGCCTGGGTCAACTCGACGGGCTTTTGTTTGCTTCAAGCTGGGTTTAGCATTTCCATACAAGTCTACAGTAAACTCCCAGTTATCCTGCACCCACGGGGATTGGTCCCCCCCATGGCGCTGCTCCCCCCTCCATGGACTCATTCATCTGCAGTCTAGCTTTCGCAGCCGACAGGTGAATGTAAGCAGCCAGACTGCTATTGGCTATTTCAAATTGCAATAGCCAATAGCAGGCTGACTTTTTAAGCCTCGCCCACTGAAAAGAGCAGCAGACCTGAGAGAGAAAGTTCCCTCTCAGGTCCGCTCCTCTGCTCAGTGGGCGGGTGCAATAGCAAGCTCGCACCCACAGGGATTGGTCAACCCTGTAGTGCTGCGCCCCCCTCCACGGACCCATTCACCTAACGTCTAGCTTTCGCAGCTAACAGGTGAATGTAAGCAGCCAGATTACCGGCTATTTCACATTGAAATAGCCAGTTGCAGGCTGGCTATTAAAGCCTCGTCACTAAGCAGAGCAGCAGACCTCAGAGAGAAAGTTCCCTCTCAGGTCAATAGCCAATAGCGGGCTTGCTATTTCTACTCTTTGTTCACATTCTGCTACAGAGTAGCCGCTGGCCGGCAACGAGATGTAAACAAAGAAAAAAATATTATATCCTCATAATTGTGTGCCAGTTGCTTGAATGCCAGATAATGGGGAGTTTACTGTATATGAATGCAGAACTTGCTTGAAGCAACTCAAATATGGGTCAGGAGCAGGTCATCTGGAGGTCAAACGCATTTTTTATGGATAGAACTAGAAACAGGAGCTGTAGATGGCAACTGATGTAGCTCTATGGAACATATCATCCAATCCTAAATGATCTCAGATGCGCCCCTCCCCCCCACACTAATGCCAAACTGAAGCCATCAACATAAGCCCAATACGTGTTGACACAGGCCCCAATTCTATATATATATTTTTTTACAAATTACCAGAACTGCAAACACATCAGTGCCAACAGCAAAGTATACATATCTTCCTGGTGCCAGGCTACATATGTTGGTATCTGAGCTACTTGGTTGTCGGAAAGTGGATGGCATTACTTGATCTGCTGGTCATCATATTGGAGCAGCGCCTGGCACATGAAAGCTGCCTCTTCAGGGAGTTCGCCAGTACCTTACTGTTCCTGCAGCTGGCCAATATCATTCCTATATGAATGAATTTATACTGGACCAGGCGGCGTAAGGGAAGAAAGCGATTTACTCAAGCCAGGTTATTAGTTAAGTCATGCCTACAAAAAAGTTTTGTTTTCTCAGTAACATTTAAATATATATATCTATAGAGTTCAAGTTCTTAACATTCGTTCTCTTGTCCTATTCTATCCTGCAGGAAAGAAACAACCATACAACAGGCTAAATCCATTCCTGGCTCAGGACAATTCCATCACCCAAATTCATTCTTCCATGGAGCTACAACATCAGTTGCCATCCACAGCTCCTGTTTCTAGTTCTATCCATTAAAAAAATGCATAAAATTCACATACTGTTTCCTTTCTTTAAATGAATCAAGTGCAATACCTTCCATGTACCCCAGACAGTGTTGACTGATCTTTTTATCCCCCTATGTGATAACAATAAGGTTGAGTGTAAAAAAAAAAGGTTAAAAAAATGAAAGTGACATAAAAAAATATGTCAGATAAAAAAACCCACAAAAACATTTTTAAAGTTCCCCGCCCCCACATACACACACAAATGTGCGTTGGGTTCGGCTATGTGCAAAAATTACGACTGCGCCCATTGCCACGCACATGTTACATATCACTATGAACGTTAAAATAATTCTGGGCCCGATAATCACTGTTAACACTAAATTGATGAGCGATGAGAGCTTTTATAGCGTATGGCCAATTTTGGCTATGGTAGTTTTTTTTAAGTTTTCGTGGGCGCACAAAATGTTAAGGCTTGACATGTTTGGCATCTATTTACCTGCCCTAACCCCGTCTTTTATATTATAAAAAAAATTGGGTAAAAATAAATGATTCATAACAACAAAAAATGTAATGCTCACTCAAACTTGGATCTGCATGCCACACATATTAGTTTGGACAATGGCGGACCTAAGGAACAAAAGGCCCTGGTTCAAGATTTTTTCTCAGGCCCTCCCTTTTCTGCTCCCAAGGATGAAGGGTGTGCCGGGACCAGATCTCACTGGCCCCCCAACACCCCCCGGCTTTCTCTGCACTAAAGGAGCTTACAATTTAATGTCCCCCCCACAGTCACACACTATTATTATACATTTATATAGCTCTAACATACACCGCAGTGCTGTACAGAGAACACTGAGCCAGTCACATCAGTCTCTGTACAGAGGAGCTTGCCCTCTAATGCAGAATGGCACCACCTGTAGAGTGACTACAAATCCCAGCAATACATTATATAGCAATGCAGAACAGTATATAAATTTGGTACATACCATGTGCTGCTCCGGATTGCCAGCCTGGTATCTTCGATGGAGGATCTCAGCAGGGGCAGATGTGGAGGGTCTCACCAAGGGCAGATGTGGAGGGTCTCATCAGGGGCAGATGTGGAGGGTCTCACCAGAGGCAGATACAGATGGTCTCACCAGGGTCAAATGCGGACGGTCTCACCAGGATAGATGCAGAAAGGTTTCAGCAGGGAGGCAGGGGCAGATGCAGAACAGTGTCTCACCAGGGCAGCCGGGGCAGATGCTCAGGGTCTTTACTGTTTCCTCTCTTTAAATCAATCAAGTGGAATACCTTCCATGTACCCCAGAAAATGTTGACTGACTACCATAAGGAATCCCATACAATAGAACCATGATAGATAGATAGATAGATAGATAGATAGATAGATAGATAGATAGATAGATAGATAGATAGATCAATTCCCAACAATTAGTCCTTGGAACCCAATACACGTATGCCCTTTTTAGGCAACCCATAGATCTCAAACAGTGTTACATATTTTGTGTTATACATTTTTTAAATCTTTATGTGTTGTTCTGACCACCAATGTAACAGAGCACTTCACTGACCACCAATGTAACAGAGCACTTCACTGACCACCAATGTAGCAGAACACTTCACTGACCACAATTGTAATGGGGCCCTTCTACACCAACCACCAATGTAAGGAGGCCCTTCTCCACTGAACATGAATGTAACAGAGGACTTCAGTGACCATCAATGTAACAGAGCACTTCACTGACCATCAATGTAACAGAGCACTTCAGTGACCATCAATGTAACAGAGCACTTCACTGCCCGCCAATGTAACAGAGCACTTCACTGACCGCCAATGTAACAGAGCAATATACCGACCACCATTGTAACACAGCGCTTCACCGACCACCAATGTAACACAGCACTTCACCGACCACCAATGTAACAGAGCACTTCACTGACTGCCAATGTAACAGAGCACTTCACTAACTGCCAATGTAACAGAGCACTTCACCGACCACCATTGTAACAGAGCACTTCACCGACCACCAATGTAACACAACACTTTACTGACTGCCAATGTAACAGAGCACTTAACCAACCACCATTGTAACAGAGCACTTCACCGACCACCAATGTAACAGAGCCCTTACCTGACCACCAATGTAATGGAGCACTTCACTGACTGCCAATGTAACAGAGCACTTCACTGACCACCAAAGTAACATAGGACTTCACTGACCACCAATGAAAGCAGCTCTACACTGACCATCAGAATAACTGGTGGCTTCCACCCCACCAATGTAGGGGAAACTTTTCCACTGACCATCAATGTGAGGTAACACTACAGTTCATTTATAATTATTATTTTGGAAAATAATTTGGTTGTATAGAGCAGCCGTGGGTGTCAAATACACGAAGTACACCACATTCCTAATTCTTTAATTTACTCTGAAATCCACAACTGTTTACACTAATGTCTCATGAGCTGTAGATACATTTCGCAGGGGTTCTCTAAGACCTATAAGTTATTTCAAAGGTTCCTTCTTGTTAAAAAGGTTTAGAAAGTTGCTGTAATTTATTTCATTTTATTACATTTCATCTTGTAAAGTGTAAAGGAAAAGTGGTGGTGAAAAAAAGAACTCGTGGTTTTAACCAATCATTGTTTGCATATTAATTCTTCATGGTCTGTGTAACTGGGAGCATGGTAGGGGTGCATCCTTTGCTTATATAGTTTATGATAAAAGGTGCCCCCCCCCCCTAATAATATATCAGTTAAAGCAGAAGTAAACCACCAGTTAATGACTATCCCATTTAAAAGTTTACATTAGGTTCATAGGTAGAGAGCAATTCACGAGAACATATTTGCTTGTGTTTATTTATTCAATGTTAATATGTCAGGTTGGCAAGTGGCACCGTGTAATCACTATAGACTTCTTGGCATCCTTTAAGTGGTAAGATTTTCTCTATGCTTTACCGAGGTAACAACATTCCTCCTTCCCCCTGGAAGCTCTCGCTCTTCATGAGCTCCATTAGCCAATAGTCATGGGTCATAGAAGGTTTGTGATGCACGTCTTTCGTCACTAGGACCATGGAAGCTCCTCTTCTAAAACGTGGCTTGGATTATTCCAGTAGGCTTTATTAGTGACATCAGCAGCTGGCAGCTCCTACTAACAAAGCAATGGAGTGCCGTAATTTAGCAAAGATAGCTTTGGTGGGCAGGGGTTGGCATGACCTTCTGGAATTCGCCTGGTGAATAAATCCATTCCAAGAGGTTTAGCAGTTATATGGAGCTAAGAGTGAACAGTGTACTTCTCCCTTGGGAGGTATAGTTTCTTTAGCTAGAAAGTGAGGGGAAATGTCCACCAGCAACACAAGTCAGAAATACAATTTTTCTTTTTTTAGTAGAGATGGGGAGGGCTGGAACCCATCTGCTAAACTGTGATCACCGTGGCATTAAGTGAAATAATGCCCCAGGTATCTGTAAAAACTTAACAGAGGTACCACTGGAGTAACTGCAATGGAGTCGCATGTGCAACCGGGCCCTGGCATTATGCCACTTGGGGGGGGGGGCGGAAAGAAAGAAGAAGAGGGCCCAGCCCCGGTTACCCGCTGAGGTGCCGCCATTGCCTCCTGGGACTACAGCTCCCAGCATGCAGCAGACCAATGCTAGGCAGCTCCCTCCTGCTGTGGTTGATACTCAAAGGGCCCTGGTGAAGAGTGGGGCCCTTCCTACCCACCACCACTGCCAGCTACCCCGAGCTCCACTGTCCACTGTGGGGGCCCAGGACCGGCACGGCAGCTCTCCCCGCATCGATCAGAGGGGGATCAGCAAGCTTCTAGCTGCTGATTTCTCCTCCGATCACTTGACCCGGAAGTGACATGTATTACATCACTTACAGTGTCACTGTTTACATTCTCCGGCTCTTAGAGCCAAGAGAGGATGCTGGGGAAGCAGATGTCTGCTTCATCAGCTTCTTTGGGGGTCCCTAGGTGACATTACATTACTGAAAGACTTCTGATGTCTCCATAAAGAGGTCCTGTCACACCCTATCTGCTATTACATAGGGGGCTTGTTAGCCCCCTATGTGATAGCAATAAAGTTAGAAGAAAAAAAATTGTTTTAAGAAAAGTAAAAAAGCTAAAGTAACATCTGGAATTTTTTTAAAATGCAAACAAAACTTTTTAAAGTACCCCGCCTCCACGTGTATGCACATACATATGCAAACACGCATCTGTGTGCCTATGTGCAAAAACAAAAAATGCGCTACACATGTTTCATATCACCGCGGGTGCAAGCAATAATTCTAGGGCCATCAATCACTGTTAATACTAAACTGATGAGCAGTAAACGCTTTTAAAGTGTCGCCTATGGAAAATGTTGGGTATTGTAGTTTTTTGCGGTTTTACGGGGCGACCGCAATTTTAAGGCTTGACATGTTTGGTTTCTATTTACTTGGCATGACCCCGTCTTTTATATTTTACAAAAAAATTGGCCATTTTATTCTGTTTCCGTGCATTCAATTTCATTTTAGTGTATTTTATCCTACAAAATACTGGTTTGATAAACATTTGCGCAAATACCGTGCAACATACAAAATTGCATCTAGCATCTTTTTATTCTACAGGGTCTCTGCTTTCAGAAAATATATAATTGTTTGGAGGTGAGAAGCTGTTTTCTAGCCAAAAATTCAGATTTTATTGTGTGTTTGCACATGGTAAGAAATTGCTCTGGGCAGCAAGTGGTTAATAGCTGCACCCGGTGATATTGGAAATGTTATTGATTAATGAATTTAATGAATTAAATGTTGTCACTCTCCTGTATGGAGTATAGGCCAGTGTGCTCCCATTCAGCTGGCGGTAGTCAGTGCCTCTTGCTGGTCTATATACAGCAGCTCTGACCATTCAGCAGTTGATACCGGGACATCCGGTCCATGTAACTGTCACTTTTCCTGATCACCTATTACAATGTTACAGGGAGGCAAGCAAACCATTCAGCCAATCAGCAATCAGCACTGCAATGTACATGCTACTGACAGGCGGCATTGTATATATGTCATTTTTTTGTTTTGCCCATAGCTCTATGGCTGAATGGATTGTCATTTACATTTTTTGGAGAAAAGGATTCCGAGCGGTGACAGGCGATTGCTGATTGGCTGAATGGATTGTCATTTACCTTTTTTGGAGAAAAGGATTCCGAGCGGTGACAGGCGATTGCTGATTGGCTGCTACAAATGCATTGTTATGTTCTATATTTGGAGAAAAGAAGTCCAAGCAGTGACAGGCGATTGCTGATTGGCTGCTACAAATTCATTGTTATGTTCTATATTTGGAGAAAAGAAGTCCAAGCAGTGACAGGAGATTGCTGATTGGCTGCTACAAATTCATTGTGATGTTCCATATTTGGAGCGAAGAAGTCTGAGCAGTGACAGGCGATTGCTGATTGGCTGTTAGAGTCACTGTGATGTCACTGTGATGTCACAGTGATGTCCAGGGCTATAAAATCAGGTGTTTGGCAGTCCAGAGCCTGTTCATTGACTTTGGTTGGTGAACTGTCGTTGCTTTCTCTTGCGGGAAAGTTGCGATTTTGTCTTGCGGTTTATCGTTGCGTTTTATTGCGCAATCTTGATCGTATTCAGAGCTTTTTTTGACATCATTTCTTCTACATTCAGGCAAGATTTCTAAATGTTTCTATACAATTCTTTATAAATTGTTTACCTTGTAGAATGACTCAATTCATGAAGCTAACACATCAGAAGAAGGAAGGATACTCCTATTCAGTAAAGTGACCGTTATTATCACCCGGGTCCAATCAGATTTGAAAATAACGGTCACATGGCTGATATAAAAATCCTTGTTCTTGTGTTACAGATTTGTGAATAGAGTCTGTAGTGTTTTATAACAATTCATTGTAAAGAGTGTTTTAGTAAGGTCCAGTGACCACGCTAAAGACCTCTTCATTTTCCTGTCACATGGTGTCATTTCACAAATAATAATCATGTCTATCTTCTCTCCACAGAATGTTTCCACGCCTCAACATCGTGTTAGTGCTGTTGTTTTCTGCAATAGCAATCGTTCCAGATGAGAAGACCACATTCGAGGATACCACCACTCGGATGCTGGAAAGGGCTGAGGAGATGAGGAGGATGGAGGTGGAGATCGAGACAATGTTTTATAACATTGAACATCCATCTCCAGAGCCAGCCCTGAGAGACGTCCTACCAACCCCAGCACCACCAGAGCTGCCAAGTACCTGGATGGCAATAGCAGAGTTTTTCTCAACACATACTTTGCTGACGCCATTCTACTTTTTTTGGTATTTGACGAACTCTGGTGGTAGGTGGATGTCATTTTTATATATGCTGGGGATCGACCTGGAGTGGAGCCTGGGCCATGACAGCTTCCTCTTCAAGATGTTTTCCACTGCCTTACTATTCTTGCATGTGGCTAACATCTTTTCCATAAGGCTGAATTTCGGCTGGATCAGGCAGCGTACACGGAAAAGGGCCCCGTCCAACCCAGGTAATTATTTTAATTCATACCTACAATGATTTTATTTTCATTAGAGAGTTTTGATATCACAGTGCTGACATGTGAACAATAATATCATCATATCACACGTGAAAGCAAACTGTGTTTTGATATTCTCATATTTTATAGCATTGGGTTCATTTGTCCCAATATAGATGTAGTACGTACAATATCAAGTCAATATCTTTACAGATGATATGACTGTACAGTTCCATTTCTGAACATGTGTTCTTTATTACTAATCTATCTTGCAGAGGTGAAGAGACAGTCCTCCAATACAGCAGATCCGCCACATCAAGATTTACCATTGCAGCTGCCGACTCCACTTTTCCAGCTACCGGCTGTACAAGAGAGTGGTACTTTCAGCTCCGTGTTCCAGGAGGATAGTGCCATTATTATTGTTCAACAAACAACCAGTAGCTTCATGATGTCACTGGACAGGTCCATTATTGAGATTGGTCCACAAATCACATCCATCAACAGCATGATGGAAGTGGATAGTGCCATTATATCGGCTTATCCACAGAGCTGTGCCATCACGTCACCTCTAGAGATGTGTTCCCGTGGCTCATTGATGGCTGCGGATAGTTCCATTATTACTGTTCTCAGTAATGTGCCGCAGAGCACATCATTCCATGACTTGATGGCAGAGGATAGCGCCATCATAGCTTTGAGCCCACAGAGCTGTGCCATGGCGTCACCTCTAGAGATGTGTACCAGCAGCTCATTGATGGATGAGGACAGTTCCATTGTTGCAGTTCTGAGTAATGGGGCAGACAATTGGATGGCAGAAGATAGCGCCATCATAGCAGTGTGCCCACAGAAGTGTGCCATTGCGTCACCTCAAGAAATATCTACCAGCAGCTCATTGATGGAGCAGGATAGCTCCATTATTGCAGTTTTCCCATAAAACTGCACCAAAAGCTCCCATTTAGAGCTGTTATGGGCCTGGGTCAACTCGACGGGCTTTTGTTTGCTTCAAGCTGGGTTTAGCATTTCCATACAAGTCTACAGTAAACTCCCAGTTATCCTGCACCCACGGGGATTGGTCCCCCCCATGGCGCTGCTCCCCCCTCCATGGACTCATTCATCTGCAGTCTAGCTTTCGCAGCCGACAGGTGAATGTAAGCAGCCAGACTGCTATTGGCTATTTCAAATTGCAATAGCCAATAGCAGGCTGACTTTTTAAGCCTCGCCCACTGAAAAGAGCAGCAGACCTGAGAGAGAAAGTTCCCTCTCAGGTCCGCTCCTCTGCTCAGTGGGCGGGTGCAATAGCAAGCTCGCACCCACAGGGATTGGTCAACCCTGTAGTGCTGCGCCCCCCTCCACGGACCCATTCACCTAACGTCTAGCTTTCGCAGCTAACAGGTGAATGTAAGCAGCCAGATTACCGGCTATTTCACATTGAAATAGCCAGTTGCAGGCTGGCTATTAAAGCCTCGTCACTAAGCAGAGCAGCAGACCTCAGAGAGAAAGTTCCCTCTCAGGTCAATAGCCAATAGCGGGCTTGCTATTTCTCCTCTTTGTTCACATTCTGCTACAGAGTAGCCGCTGGCCGGCAACGAGATGTAAACAAAGAAAAAAATATTATATCCTCATAATTGTGTGCCAGTTGCTTGAATGCCAGATAATGGGGAGTTTACTGTATATGAATGCAGAACTTGCTTGAAGCAACTCCAATATGGGCCAGGACCAGGCCATCTGGAACATTTTTTATGGATAGAACTAGAAACAGGAGCTGTAGATGGCAACTAATGTAGCTCTATGGAACATATCATCCAATCCTAAATGATCTCAGATCCGCCCCTCCCCCCCACACTAATGCCAAACTGAAGCCATCAACATAAGCCCAATACGTGTTGACATAGGCCCCAATTCTATATATATTTTTTTTTACAAATTACCAGAACTGCAAACACATCAGTGCCAACAGCAAAGTATACATATCTTCCTGGTGCCAGGCTACATATGTTGGTATCTGAGCTACTTGGTTGTCGGAAAGTGGATGGCATTACTTGATCTGCTGGTCATCATATTGGAGCAGCGCCTGGCACATGAAAGCTGCCTCTTCAGGGAGTTCGCCAGTACCTTACTGTTCCTGCAGCTGGCCAATATCATTCCTATATGAATGAATTTATACTGGACCAGGCGGCGTAAGGGAAGAAAGCGATTTACTCAAGCCAGGTTATTAGTTAAGTCATGCCTACAAAAAAGTTTTGTTTTCTCAGTAACATTTAAATATATATATCTATAGAGTTCAAGTTCTTAACATTCGTTCTCTTGTCCTATTCTATCCTGCAGGAAAGAAACAACCATACAACAGGCTAAATCCATTCCTGGCTCAGGACAATTCCATCACCCAAATTCAT
This sequence comes from Nanorana parkeri, assembly GCF_000935625.1. NCBI lineage: Eukaryota > Metazoa > Chordata > Amphibia > Anura > Dicroglossidae > Nanorana > Nanorana parkeri. The sequence continues at coordinate 32,003 of NW_017309335.1, forward strand.
TCTTCCATGGAGCTACAACATCAGTTGCCATCCACAGCTCCTGTTTCTAGTTCTATCCATTAAAAAAATGCATAAAATTCACATACTGTTTCCTTTCTTTAAATGAATCAAGTGCAATACCTTCCATGTACCCCAGACAGTGTTGACTGATCTTTTTATCCCCCTATGTGATAACAATAAGGTTGAGTGTAAAAAAAAAAGGTTAAAAAAATGAAAGTGACATAAAAAAATATGTCAGATAAAAAAACCCACAAAAACATTTTTAAAGTTCCCCGCCCCCACATACACACACAAATGTGCGTTGGGTTCGGCTATGTGCAAAAATTACGACTGCGCCCATTGCCACGCACATGTTACATATCACTATGAACGTTAAAATAATTCTGGGCCCGATAATCACTGTTAACACTAAATTGATGAGCGATGAGAGCTTTTATAGCGTATGGCCAATTTTGGCTATGGTAGTTTTTTTTAAGTTTTCGTGGGCGCACAAAATGTTAAGGCTTGACATGTTTGGCATCTATTTACCTGCCCTAACCCCGTCTTTTATATTATAAAAAAAATTGGGTAAAAATAAATGATTCATAACAACAAAAAATGTAATGCTCACTCAAACTTGGATCTGCATGCCACACATATTAGTTTGGACAATGGCGGACCTAAGGAACAAAAGGCCCTGGTTCAAGATTTTTTCTCAGGCCCTCCCTTTTCTGCTCCCAAGGATGAAGGGTGTGCCGGGACCAGATCTCACTGGCCCCCCAACACCCCCCGGCTTTCTCTGCACTAAAGGAGCTTACAATTTAATGTCCCCCCCACAGTCACACACTATTATTATACATTTATATAGCTCTAACATACACCGCAGTGCTGTACAGAGAACACTGAGCCAGTCACATCAGTCTCTGTACAGAGGAGCTTGCCCTCTAATGCAGAATGGCACCACCTGTAGAGTGACTACAAATCCCAGCAATACATTATATAGCAATGCAGAACAGTATATAAATTTGGTACATACCATGTGCTGCTCCGGATTGCCAGCCTGGTATCTTCGATGGAGGATCTCAGCAGGGGCAGATGTGGAGGGTCTCACCAAGGGCAGATGTGGAGGGTCTCATCAGGGGCAGATGTGGAGGGTCTCACCAGAGGCAGATACAGATGGTCTCACCAGGGTCAAATGCGGACGGTCTCACCAGGATAGATGCAGAAAGGTTTCAGCAGGGAGGCAGGGGCAGATGCAGAACAGTGTCTCACCAGGGCAGCCGGGGCAGATGCTCAGGGTCTTTACTGTTTCCTCTCTTTAAATCAATCAAGTGGAATACCTTCCATGTACCCCAGAAAATGTTGACTGACTACCATAAGGAATCCCATACAATAGAACCATGATAGATAGATAGATAGATAGATAGATAGATAGATAGATAGATAGATAGATAGATAGATAGATCAATTCCCAACAATTAGTCCTTGGAACCCAATACACGTATGCCCTTTTTAGGCAACCCATAGATCTCAAACAGTGTTACATATTTTGTGTTATACATTTTTTAAATCTTTATGTGTTGTTCTGACCACCAATGTAACAGAGCACTTCACTGACCACCAATGTAACAGAGCACTTCACTGACCACCAATGTAGCAGAACACTTCACTGACCACAATTGTAATGGGGCCCTTCTACACCAACCACCAATGTAAGGAGGCCCTTCTCCACTGAACATGAATGTAACAGAGGACTTCAGTGACCATCAATGTAACAGAGCACTTCACTGACCATCAATGTAACAGAGCACTTCAGTGACCATCAATGTAACAGAGCACTTCACTGCCCGCCAATGTAACAGAGCACTTCACTGACCGCCAATGTAACAGAGCAATATACCGACCACCATTGTAACACAGCGCTTCACCGACCACCAATGTAACACAGCACTTCACCGACCACCAATGTAACAGAGCACTTCACTGACTGCCAATGTAACAGAGCACTTCACTAACTGCCAATGTAACAGAGCACTTCACCGACCACCATTGTAACAGAGCACTTCACCGACCACCAATGTAACACAACACTTTACTGACTGCCAATGTAACAGAGCACTTAACCAACCACCATTGTAACAGAGCACTTCACCGACCACCAATGTAACAGAGCCCTTACCTGACCACCAATGTAATGGAGCACTTCACTGACTGCCAATGTAACAGAGCACTTCACTGACCACCAAAGTAACATAGGACTTCACTGACCACCAATGAAAGCAGCTCTACACTGACCATCAGAATAACTGGTGGCTTCCACCCCACCAATGTAGGGGAAACTTTTCCACTGACCATCAATGTGAGGTAACACTACAGTTCATTTATAATTATTATTTTGGAAAATAATTTGGTTGTATAGAGCAGCCGTGGGTGTCAAATACACGAAGTACACCACATTCCTAATTCTTTAATTTACTCTGAAATCCACAACTGTTTACACTAATGTCTCATGAGCTGTAGATACATTTCGCAGGGGTTCTCTAAGACCTATAAGTTATTTCAAAGGTTCCTTCTTGTTAAAAAGGTTTAGAAAGTTGCTGTAATTTATTTCATTTTATTACATTTCATCTTGTAAAGTGTAAAGGAAAAGTGGTGGTGAAAAAAAGAACTCGTGGTTTTAACCAATCATTGTTTGCATATTAATTCTTCATGGTCTGTGTAACTGGGAGCATGGTAGGGGTGCATCCTTTGCTTATATAGTTTATGATAAAAGGTGCCCCCCCCCCCTAATAATATATCAGTTAAAGCAGAAGTAAACCACCAGTTAATGACTATCCCATTTAAAAGTTTACATTAGGTTCATAGGTAGAGAGCAATTCACGAGAACATATTTGCTTGTGTTTATTTATTCAATGTTAATATGTCAGGTTGGCAAGTGGCACCGTGTAATCACTATAGACTTCTTGGCATCCTTTAAGTGGTAAGATTTTCTCTATGCTTTACCGAGGTAACAACATTCCTCCTTCCCCCTGGAAGCTCTCGCTCTTCATGAGCTCCATTAGCCAATAGTCATGGGTCATAGAAGGTTTGTGATGCACGTCTTTCGTCACTAGGACCATGGAAGCTCCTCTTCTAAAACGTGGCTTGGATTATTCCAGTAGGCTTTATTAGTGACATCAGCAGCTGGCAGCTCCTACTAACAAAGCAATGGAGTGCCGTAATTTAGCAAAGATAGCTTTGGTGGGCAGGGGTTGGCATGACCTTCTGGAATTCGCCTGGTGAATAAATCCATTCCAAGAGGTTTAGCAGTTATATGGAGCTAAGAGTGAACAGTGTACTTCTCCCTTGGGAGGTATAGTTTCTTTAGCTAGAAAGTGAGGGGAAATGTCCACCAGCAACACAAGTCAGAAATACAATTTTTCTTTTTTTAGTAGAGATGGGGAGGGCTGGAACCCATCTGCTAAACTGTGATCACCGTGGCATTAAGTGAAATAATGCCCCAGGTATCTGTAAAAACTTAACAGAGGTACCACTGGAGTAACTGCAATGGAGTCGCATGTGCAACCGGGCCCTGGCATTATGCCACTTGGGGGGGGGGGCGGAAAGAAAGAAGAAGAGGGCCCAGCCCCGGTTACCCGCTGAGGTGCCGCCATTGCCTCCTGGGACTACAGCTCCCAGCATGCAGCAGACCAATGCTAGGCAGCTCCCTCCTGCTGTGGTTGATACTCAAAGGGCCCTGGTGAAGAGTGGGGCCCTTCCTACCCACCACCACTGCCAGCTACCCCGAGCTCCACTGTCCACTGTGGGGGCCCAGGACCGGCACGGCAGCTCTCCCCGCATCGATCAGAGGGGGATCAGCAAGCTTCTAGCTGCTGATTTCTCCTCCGATCACTTGACCCGGAAGTGACATGTATTACATCACTTACAGTGTCACTGTTTACATTCTCCGGCTCTTAGAGCCAAGAGAGGATGCTGGGGAAGCAGATGTCTGCTTCATCAGCTTCTTTGGGGGTCCCTAGGTGACATTACATTACTGAAAGACTTCTGATGTCTCCATAAAGAGGTCCTGTCACACCCTATCTGCTATTACATAGGGGGCTTGTTAGCCCCCTATGTGATAGCAATAAAGTTAGAAGAAAAAAAATTGTTTTAAGAAAAGTAAAAAAGCTAAAGTAACATCTGGAATTTTTTTAAAATGCAAACAAAACTTTTTAAAGTACCCCGCCTCCACGTGTATGCACATACATATGCAAACACGCATCTGTGTGCCTATGTGCAAAAACAAAAAATGCGCTACACATGTTTCATATCACCGCGGGTGCAAGCAATAATTCTAGGGCCATCAATCACTGTTAATACTAAACTGATGAGCAGTAAACGCTTTTAAAGTGTCGCCTATGGAAAATGTTGGGTATTGTAGTTTTTTGCGGTTTTACGGGGCGACCGCAATTTTAAGGCTTGACATGTTTGGTTTCTATTTACTTGGCATGACCCCGTCTTTTATATTTTACAAAAAAATACGGCTCTTAGAGCCAAGAGAGGAAGCTGGGGAAGCAGATGTCTGCTTCATCAGCTTCTTTGGGGGTCCCTAGGTGACATTACATTACTGAAAGACTTCTGATGTCTCCATAAAGAGGTCCTGTCACACCCTATCTGCACTCCCTGCACCATGGCTGAAGTGTGGGATAGAAATTGTATGCATTTGCAACTGTTTTGTTTCTGAAGCTGGTGACACTGTGCTGCAAGCTGCCTGAACTGAGGTGTGCCAATACAATTGCAGAGCTGTCAGCATACTTCAGTCAGGAAACTTTATAGCAGTAGGCTCCAGCAACTAAACATCGTAGGGCACATTGAACTCCTATCCAACACTTCAGCCGCACAGTGCAGGGAGTGGTTTTACGGTTTACCCGCTGAGAGATGGGGGCAGGCTCTGCCCCTGGTCCATGCTGACCAGCAGCACTAAATAAAACTGCAGGGAGACCTTGTGTTGGCATTAAGCTCTGTTAGGAATGGGGATAGTAACATCTGATGGGTAAAGAGCACTGATCCCACGCTCACCTGGCGCTGATGCTATATGGGATGAGGAGGGTGCAGCTCGTCATGCAGCACCCCCTCCATAGAAACACTGCAGCCAAAGCAGCTGCTCCTCCTGCCTCCTTGTCCCGGCCCTTGCTGTAATTGCTGTCTATGCTAACTTGAAGGGAGTATATACTTATGCAGTTATTTAGTGTTTTTGTCATTTTAATAAAATGTATATCATTGCTGTTCTTAGTTTAGTTTATAAATTAAGTCCACTCTGATACAATGTTCTGTGACAATGAAATATGAAAACTTCCAAAAGAGTGAATTATTTTTATATATACTGTAACTAAGTAAAACCAAATAAGGGAAACCTTTCATTTTGAAAATCTCAGTGGTTTCTAATTATTTTAGGTACCGTCATTTATTAAGTGTTATGGGCATACTGTATATAAATACAGATGCAGCGGGCCTTTCATTGCCTGCAATTTTAATATGTAACATGATATTTTAATAAAAACAGCAATTAAATTAGCTATGCTTTCCTATCCTTGCTAATGCTATTCCTTTTGACGGATATTCCGCTAGCTCCCCGTAGTGCAGTCATTATATCGAGCTAGAGCCAGAAATTGTCATCTGTAGAGCTCAAAGAGATCTGTAGAGCTTGTCTTTATGCTGCAAGTAAAACAAGGTTGCACTGAGGTGATTAGACATGTATATTTGCTGCATGAAAAAAATGCAAAGAGCTGAGAGATGCAGAGCCATCTATTGTATAACACAAATTCAAACAGTGCACACAGCGCTTGACTTTTAAATATACATAAATCACTAAAAAGCAACAATAAACAAACAGTGCTCAAAATTTATCTTTTGGTTAAAAAAAACACACATACTCATAAGGCCTTGTTCAGACTACCGCAGAGGGTCATACAGCATTAAGAAGGGGCATATTACTGTGTCCGAATGTTTCAAGTGTTTGCGCACAGCTGTGACCAGTAATCTGTACAAATCAATGACAGGTCAACAGACACCACTACCATATCACAGAGAGTTTGCATCCAGGGCTGCTCATCCACTTCTATAAGCATTTAACCACTCGGATGTTCTCTGAGCACCTTTGCGCACAGTAATTGCATATAGCCTGTTTCCCCGAAAAAAAGACCTACCCCGAAATTAAGACCTAGTACCATTTTTGCGAATTGCTAAAATATAAGACCTACTCCGAAAATAAGACCTAGTTGTGTCCATTCCCATGGCCGCTAAGGCCTGAGGGGGAACTTGAATAGCTGCAGGAGAGAATCAGCAGTGCCAATGAAGCCAGCGCTAGAGGAAGCGAGGCGGCAGCGCAGGGAGCACACCCGCATAAGCCGATGTTTCCTCTATATCCCCGGCTCCTGCAACAGGCGGAGTGATACCAAATGCACTCTGCCTGTGAGGAATCTATAGTGAAAGTAAGCTTCGCTTTTTCTTATTACCAAATTGCTCTTGGAAAGGTAGGGCACCCCTTATTGCCCTGATCACCCTATTCTTAACTTTGCCATTTTGGATTATTTAATTTGGATTTGCATTAACTTTGGATTGTTATACATTAAAAACAAAAATAAGACCTACCCCGAAAATAAGACCTAGTGTGTTTTTTTGAGCCAAAAAAAATATAAGACAGTGTTTTCTGTGCTTCTGTCAGCCTGTCATTGATTTGTATAGGCTGCTTGCTGCAGCTGTACACAAATATCTGTGAGTCCGGGTGCAAAAATTCGCCCCTTTCTTGATAGTGTATAGCCTTCTGTGAATAAGGCCTTAATCATAATAAATAGCCAATATGCTCCAAAATTAATACATATAGTACATTTGTACCTTTGTCCTCTTATCAGATTGTAGACTTCCAAGTTGTAAGCAGTCAATACCAAGGATATGTGAATAAAACCCTCCGGACATCTTATCCAAGTCCGATAAAGTGCTTTTTCTAGTCATAAGTCAAGCAACGCCTACACTGTTTGAATTGTTTTGTTTATATATTATATAGAGAGGTATATAGGAGGTTTTTCATTTTTTATTTAATAAAATCCAAAATACATTTAATAGATGTTTTGTAAAGAGACAAAAATAAAAACACACTGGAACATATACTGTAGGTTATACATGATTTATATTTATGGTGCATTTATGGTGCATCTACAGTGATCTGCTTTACAACTCTATTGTGTGTGTTAATTATTATTATTTCCTGTTCTCTTTAATTGGGTTTCTTGATTGAGTCAATTCCTATAAAAAACAGTGTCAACCTTTTCCTTTTAGTTATACCCTACCTCCACATTGTCAGAAGTTCCCAGGCCAAATTGAAAAGAAAACTTTGTGCAGATACCTATGTTATAACCTCATAGACAGTTTCTGTTGGGAATCGCTTGTGACTAAATCACCCCTACAGCTGGCTCTAAATGGAGCAGAACTTTTCTTTGCAGAATGTGATGTTGCAAGGTAGCTATGTTTTTTAATTAACTCAATACAAAAGGTCATTAGGTCCATTAGCACATTATGAAGATTGTTTATATAGCAGGGCTGATCAATGCTATGAAACAGTAATCTGCTGAGAAGATTTTATGATGGTTTTATATATTGTAATAAAGCATACATTTTTAATTCTAAAAAAACTGGCTGATAGTGTGATACTGTTACCTGACTATATCTCTCCAATCAGCCGCACAGCTGATTGGAGAGATATTGTTTGGCAAGTGGGAGCACACTGCAGCCTGCACCCAATGTCTGTATTGATCTGCAGATTGGAGCTGGGAGTCTTTTGCTTTTTTGACTGTTACCTGACTGCTACATAATTTATCTACTTTAAGGTGATGATGGCTATTTTGGTTACAATAGATATTGCTTTTGTGTAGTTAAAACTCCATTGATATTGCAGGTCATTAATGGCACTTTGCAACATATTACAACTATTTCTGTTCATATAGCCAAGCACTATCATCAGAGGCACTCCCTGTTTTATTTCTCTAAGAAAAATCGTGTAGCACAATAAAGCCTTCTTAGAACAGAAGGTATTCACATGTCTAATTTCATCACATATTCCAAAAATAAGATGAATATTCCTCATTGTAGGACAGTGGGCAGAGCCATGCAAATCATTCCTTTATGCACCAATAGACAAATGCACATCCAAAACACACTTTGACATGATTATTTGAATTTAGCTGATTATATTCACATGCATATATGAACATTATGAAAACTACATGTCCTCTCTATCATCTGAGCTTTGGTCCACTGTGATAATACATTGTCCAATCCTAGAAATGTGTGCTTGGCTAAGATGTCAGTTAAATCCAAGTACAGTTCAACAATAATGCAGAGCAGAACCGTATCTTACCTTTGTAATGTACTCATGACAAAAGGCAAGAAAACAATGATATAAAATGGGTTGAGAAATGGATACTTTAAAGCTCAGGGTTTTCTAGATAAAGCTGTATTTTGGCCAGAGCCGGTTTCCCTTATTACAGCCTGCAGTAGTTTTGTGTTAGGATCATATATTTTACATGGAAAATGTCCTTGTTTGCTTGGTTCTGACCTGGGTGAGATAAGCATAATAATGTGCAAATAGGCTTGTGCGAGATTATTCCATTACTACTTATGATGGGAAAATGCTGCCTCTGCCTCCTATAGGCACAGGAGTTATTTGCTTAATCATAATCTGGCACTGGTTATGGCAGAAAATCATTTTTACCAACACTGTGTGTGGGTATCTATGATCCACCGTGGCCAGGCTTGACCCCCTCTTATCATAAGTGCACCAGAGTAGGAGGATGGACTTAGTGATGTGATTAGTAATCTTTTATTTTAATATTATAAAGTTAGTTGAAAAACAAAGCTATTCCGCACAATGATAAGAGCTGTATTATCAATCACACACTGCCATCTAGTGGCTTAATATTAACACTTTCAATAAATATAGCCGTAATAAAGTATTTTATACACACATGCTGGCAGAAAAAATGGTCAGAAAATGGAACATGATGTGATGTCAAAGGCAGATTTTGAAGTGATGCCAGTTCAGAAGAAATGATTGATTTACTCATAATCATACATTATTTAAAAAACTACCATGTGCTCCTAACTAGTGTGAAATTTTTATGTGACAGCTTCAGCTGTGTCCACATTGCAATGTCTTATCTTTATACGTGAGAGTAGTAGTATATCAGAATGTGCTCTGTGGCAATTCTAAAACTACCTCAGGGCAAAACCTACATAGTTTGTGCTTCAGTTGCACATTTATTTTCTAAGTATCTGAATTTTGTCTAGAATGCTTGTTTTTTTTAGAGTTGAATTGAGTGTTTGTATTTAAGGTTTTGTGAATGGGTTAGCAAATAGCAGTTGACAAACTACCAAAATTCTCTAAGGTGAAAAATTGCTGTAAAAAACATTTATGCTCTTGGATGCCCCTCAACATTGTGGAAGTCATAAATAGTTGTGTGTGCATCCCCCACTTTCTGTTATATATAGTGTGCCCATCTCCAGTGTTTGATTTACACCTTGCAGCAGTCATTCAGAGGCCAGGAAAAATGTTGTACCAGGGTTAAGGGGGGCATCCGCATTAGGTACTGTCACATAATGCATGCCCACAGGCCACTGGTGATGAATATTAATTCCACTGTGACTGAGACGCACAAATGAGTAAGCTTAGGCAACTATGCAGCTGAGCAGCACATGGGGCAGAGTGGTATGTGCTGCCTTCCAGTAACATCTCCTCCTTCACAAAGTTCCACATAAAACAGTGGCATGCTCTCTACCTTTACCCTCTCCCTCTAAGTATGTAGCAATGCCATTGATGGAAGCATGCCAATCAATGAAAGGGGGTTTTGCTTGGGAATTGCCCATTCTCAACATATTGTCATGATTGCGGGCTTGTTGCCTGGATATTGTCTCAAGTGCGTGTATATTGTCACATATAGTCACAATTACCAGTTTTTGGCCCATGTATTGTCATATTTGTGCATTTGTTGCCCACATATTGTCACAAATAATGTAGTCCCCTGTAGGCCTGTCACTTTCAAGACATGATGTTATCCTCATTTCACAACCGTGCACCACTATTAAACCCTTAGCAAATCTTTTTTTTTTTCTTCACTGCGGCACACTACATACATTACTATGAACATTTTTAATGTTTTATTTCAAGATTATTATATAAAAAATTCAGATAAAGAAGTCTTCATAAGCACCTTTTGCTTCTATACATTATTAGAATTATTTAATTCAATTAATAACCAAAATCTATTTTGTAGTAATAAGAAGGGCAAGGGCATCTTTAGGTATCGGTTTACCCACTAAAACGGAGAGGATGCAAAAAACATGATCCTAGAGTCACGAAACTACAGGGCAGGACCACCAGCCTCTAAGACAGTGAGGGGAGTAATTGGGAGTGCAGGTAGCTATTCTCGTAGGGACTATGTACTACTAAATAATAGATTTTGATGTAGAGAGGAGTGTGGTGGTTGGTAGTATTAAAAAAAATAAGCTGTCCCGGGTGTCAGCTACCTATCACAAGAACAGAAGGTCACCAAGTTCCAGAAGTGTATTATATTTTATAACTGACAAGGTTATTGTATCTTATTTTCATAAAAGAAGCAACTGTGACCGTGTATTTCAACCTTTTACTGCCAATGCCTTTCCTCCATATCTGCTGGCTGGCTGTACTGGTTTTATATTTTGATGTATTCAGTCTTCTAACCCTTCCCTCCATTTTCCAATACTTTGTATTGCACACTGGGAGTACAGTCTATACCAGTACATGGCTTGTTACAAAAATAGGAGTAGCGAAGCAAAAAGAGAAGGAAAGTAAAGATGTGTTTTATATACATCTGGGACAGCTTTGCTGAAATAACAACCATTGTGTGAGAAAACACATCAGTTTCTGAGCTCCACCTGGCTCTAATAGCACATAGAAGGAAAAAAAAAGAATTAAAAAAATCCCTATTGCTATGTGCTTATTTATACTCTGTTATGTTATTGCAGGTAAGCTCAAGTTATAGAAACGTATAGCTTCCCATATATTCCTGCCTACATAATTGAGTTATGTTGTTTACCCCTTTTAACCACTAGATGGGGATATGCATATAGTACTAAAAAGTACACATGGATCTTCACAGGGACAACTGGAAGACTTGTTCACTAACAACTAATTATTATGGCAGTCAAGTGCCAGGAGAACTAATCTACATAGTCACTACTTGGGCAGATTTCAGCAGGCTTTTAAAAAAAAAAAAAAATTACAAGATTTACACATATGCACATGGTTATGCAAACATATTACATTGAACTTTGTGAAGTTCTTTCTGTGTAGACTGCACAATGAATGGTAAAGTATAGGAGAGGTAAAACAGAGATCGCCTAAACACTGTAAATAATAAGTGTCAGGATAAATCATGCATGAAATGCAGATCAGCAATGCATTCTTGATGAATTAACCCTTTCGCTGCCAAGGACGTACGTCGCACGGAGCTACAAAAGTGCTTCCAGCTGGCCAGCTCAGTACGTCGTACGGACCTGGCATTTACAGTTCTACTATAAGCTGATGGTCGCCTTATAGTAGAACTGTTCAGCAGACTGTCCCCTTTAAATTAATAGCTGTCATCAGCGGCTCACAAGCCGCTATTAACCAAGTTAAAGTGGAACTCCAGGAAATATCTTTTATGAAAATTGTCATTGGTCCAGCTTGGCTCAAACCAAGTACTCACAGTCTGTGCTACTACAGTGATAGCCGTGATCTTTCTGGAGCTGCTCCAAGGGTTTCCCATTTGCACACAGCACCAGAAGTCGATCACTCAGCACCTCTGACATTCAGAGATAACCTTTTCGTTTTTTCAATGAATATAAGGCATTCTGTGATTGGACACGGTGGAGAGGAGGGGCAGATGATGCCATGATCTCCTCATCCAATCAGGGAATGCCTTGTATTCATTAAAGAAAATATATAAGGCTGGCTAAGTTAGAGTACTATGTGTGCCTTGCCAGTCTGGTACAATGAGAATCATCAGTATGCCCTCCACCTTGATCCTGCAGAACAGGCAAAGAAGGAATTTCAGAGGAAAAAAAGCCTAGATCAGATTGAACTGATCCCACACAGTCAACAGGGCATGGACTTTGAAGGCTACATGATCCCTGGATCTAGAGACAAACCTTCTCAGTTTGTTGTTGAACCTGGGGGCCAGAAAGTCCATATGCAGTCTACCACCTGTGATAGAGGTCTTGAAACACCTTAGTGGAAGAGACCAAATCGCTGGAGTCCAGACATTAACTGAGGAAATCTACCTGCCAATTTTCCTTTTCTGGGATGTGCATGGCATACAGGACTGGAACTTGATGTTCTGCCCAAGCAAGAATCAGATCCGCTTCTCTTTGAGCCACAAGACTTCTGGTTCCTCCATTATGGTTGATATGTTTGCCTGTTTTAAAGGAATTGGAGCCTTGTATGGCCAGCTTTTGGGTGAAAGCTAAGCGTGTATTTTTGCTGCCATTCATCGAGATCTAGAAGATAAATACACTAGACACAGTTGACTGTGAAAGGAAACTGTCTTGCAAAAAGAGGGACACTAGGGAAGCATATGGATTAAGCCAGCTAACTTGGCAACATAGTAGCAGAGAATTTCTCCCTAGATACAACAGAAAAGGGAATTGCTGCTAAAAGGGTTAGGGAAGACTCTGAGAAATGTTGCGACTGTCAGGGGATAGTGGTCCAAGTTATCTTCGTCAGGGCTCTTATGGAGAACACTGCACAACCCCCCTGGCACTTTTAGAGGACCTTAAGCTGGCAAGGCCCCAGGACTGCTGCGCTTGCACCATACTTGGTAAACAAGTGAGGTATCACTTACAAGGGGTACTCAAAAACAGTTGCTGGAGCAGGAAGGATTAATGCCCTCTGAGACCAGGTCACTATAAAGGCAACGGCAGTACATCCAGAGGATCGTGGTGATTGGTGCATAGGTTAGATGGTGGGAAAGCAACAAGGTCTGTGTGCTCTGAGAATGGAACATGCATGCACAGTGAGCCACCTGAAGGAGAGTTGTGCAGAACCAGTAGAGTTGAAAAGCCTGTGCAGTCACAGTAAAAGGACCACAAGCGCAACAATTTGAAATATGGCATAGCTCCTCCTCCCGCCACCTGCTGTGCAAGCAATAGTATCATGGCTGGAGCCTGGAAAGTTAACCCCTTAGGGGAAAAAGCCAAGCACATAAGCACCACAAATGTCCTGCATACAAGGGCAAAGCCTTGACCTAGCACTGCTGAAGGTCTTGAGAGACCCTGCAGGTTCCACCAGGCACTCTGAGGATGGAGAGGTAGGATTCAGTGGCACTTCCACTGGTCTTTGTCCCTAAAGACTCTTTTGGGAGTGTTCCCAGCAGAGAGACAAAGTACCACCAGACGGGTGTACCATAGCCCAGAACCTGTAAAACACTCTTCAGCTAGCTCATGTGTTGTACACAGGTACCCAGTTAAGCTCCTTCAGCGGAGCTCAGTGACCAAGGACACATTACAGGCAGACACTCTTTCTCCTTCTTAGCGGGGTCCAGGTACGGCTTCAGTGGCGATGCCAAAGATCAGCGAATCCAGAAAATGGAAAAACAAGCCCCCTTCTGGCTCAGCAGCAACTTTCTAGGATTAAAAGAGTTATGATAAAAAGAAAAAGGGTTTTGCTTCTTTCAAAAAGGAGAGAAAACATTTGTTCTCCTATGACACTAGCAACATAACCGGGGCATGATGGGAGGGGGGCAATACTGGGCTGTACTTACAACTTTTGATTTGTTCCATGAAGGCAGTAGGATAACCCAATGTTCCTAAACACTTCATACAGTTCCTTACTAAACAATTAGGAAATGCTATTTGATTGGGTGACCCTCTAAGTTGGAAGTATGATCCAGAACAAGCAATACATTCTGCCTTGCTGATACTGTCCACTATTTTTTGCATAAGGGAAAAAAAAAAAGAAAAAAAGACTCCAAATTTCATTCATAACAAGTGAACATGAGGCAAGGCTATGGTCAGTAGTAAATTCTCTTCTCAGCAGCCTTACAATCTGCAATGTAAACATACAGCAGGTGCTCTGGGAGGGGGATCAGGGGGAACTCAACTGCTAAGAGAATGACAGTACTTCTGCTGTGAACATTGAGGTTAAATAACTCCAGAGTCTATACCTACACAGGTCAATTGTGGCTTGTTTTTAAGCTCATGTATTGCTTGCTAAGAATAAGCAAATATGTTAATCCCCATAACCTGGTCACAGGTTCACATAAAAAGGGGTAATTTAATTTAGGATAGAAAAAAGTAATTACCGTTTGGCAACACTTTGTCCTAATAATTTCCTGAATTTATACAGAATTAACATTTTATACAGAGCTTTACCAGTTGTCAATCCAGAAGAATGTACTATATATTGTATAGTCATATTCCTACACACCATATAGTGTCTCTACTGAAAATTTAACCTAAACAGCACTTATTAAACCATAAACTTGCCGAAGACCAAAACACGTAACCGCGTACAAAATCCTTTTCTGATGTGACATGCACTTCCACTGTGCATTGTATGTCTGGCAAGCAGGACTACTGCTGCTCAGTCAGCAAAATACATAAAGTCAGAAAAAAAAATCTTATTCTGCTGGAACTTCTGGGAGGTCCTTTGAGTGCAACTTCCTGACATTTTCCATTATTGTGATCAGTAGCACCACAAACATTGTCATGTGACAGTCTGCCTGCATATTACTAACAAAGCCAACAGTAGTTTTTGGATAATTCATTGTAATGGCAGAACATCCAAAACGAAATCTTAAAAGTGATGCCAAATAATGTATATTTATAAAATATTCCAAGCTACCAAAAATCTAACTGAAAGCAGTTTGTTATGAGAAGCACTGTAGGAAGTTATTACACAATAAGGATAATTGGTCAACATAAATTGATAACAAATGCAAGATTGACATTGTTGTTCTTAATCTGCCTGTCTAGTACTTAAGGTGAACCTTTGAGAGCAATATGTAGGCTGCAACTGCAGGCATTTTTCAAAAGCTTGTTGCCATGATGTAAGGTTGTTCCTCTAATCTGTGGCATTACTTGTACCGGAAACAGAACAAGCATGAAGTGAGTGAAGGCAGAACTTGTGATCCACACAACTTTTCTGCAGTGACTTGAGGTACTAAAGAAGGCAGGTCAGCATGAAAGGCAACTCCTATTTACTGTACTTTCTTTCATCCCTGTGTGCAAATTATCACTAGAACCTTAGTAAATGAACCAAAACATGCCTACACATTTCTTCAGCTCTTTTCTAGGGTACACTGGAGCCCTCAAACACAGGGCATATACAAATGCCAGTTTTAACTATGATGGTTGCACTTGGCCCCACCTCCTCCTTTCCCTCATGAATGTTAGTTCAGTTGCCAGCCAACCAGTGCCAACTTTCTACTGGCAGCACAGTGGCGTAATGGCTAGCGCTTCCAGTTGCCTTGACTTATTTTTTACAGATACATCGTGGCAGTAGCCATTTCCTCAAACAAGTGCAGAACTGACTTATTCCAGAGCTAGGTTTAGCTTTACTAGCCCAGAACAAATCTGTGGCACCAGTCTGGCACTGGTAACGTCCATCATATCCTAACCACACCGATGTCTTGCTTTGTTGAAAGACTCCCTTTAAAATCACCATATGTGGAGAATATGGTAAACATCTTGTTCAGCTAAAAAATAGGATTTTGGTACTCACCGTAAAATCCTTTTCTCTCCGTTCATTGAAGGACACAGGGAACAGATCGGAGATCATGTACTGTAGGGTAATATCGCCACCTGCAGGAGGACGCTAGGCACAAAAACTAAAGACCAATTACAGCCTAGGGGCGGCCCCTGCCGGTGGCCAAACCCCCCACCTGCTGACAAGTCTCCAGTTTAGTAACAAGCAGTAAAAAGGAGTACACACCCACATAGAGGGGCGGGCCCTGTGTCCTTCAATGAACGGAGAGAAAAGGATTTTACGGTGAGTACCAAAATCCTATTTTCTCTCCCGTTCATTGAAGGACACAGGGAACAGATCGGAGATCATGTACTGTAGGGACGTCACAGAGCAGTACCAAAAAAGAAAGAAGATAAATACACTAGACACAGTTGACTGTGAAAGGAAACTGTCTTGCAAAAAGAGGGACACTAGGGAAGCATATGGATTAAGCCAGCTAACTTGGCAACATAGTAGCAGAGAATTTCTCCCTAGATACAACAGAAAAGGGAATTGCTGCTAAAAGGGTTAGGGAAGACTCTGAGAAATGTTGCGACTGTCAGGGGATAGTGGTCCAAGTTATCTTCGTCAGGGCTCTTATGGAGAACACTGCACAACCCCCCTGGCACTTTTAGAGGACCTTAAGCTGGCAAGGCCCCAGGACTGCTGCGCTTGCACCATACTTGGTAAACAAGTGAGGTATCACTTACAAGGGGTACTCAAAAACAGTTGCTGGAGCAGGAAGGATTAATGCCCTCTGAGACCAGGTCACTATAAAGGCAACGGCAGTACATCCAGAGGATCGTGGTGATTGGTGCATAGGTTAGATGGTGGGAAAGCAACAAGGTCTGTGTGCTCTGAGAATGGAACATGCATGCACAGTGAGCCACCTGAAGGAGAGTTGTGCAGAACCAGTAGAGTTGAAAAGCCTGTGCAGTCACAGTAAAAGGACCACAAGCGCAACAATTTGAAATATGGCATAGCTCCTCCTCCCGCCACCTGCTGTGCAAGCAATAGTATCATGGCTGGAGCCTGGAAAGTTAACCCCTTAGGGGAAAAAGCCAAGCACATAAGCACCACAAATGTCCTGCATACAAGGGCAAAGCCTTGACCTAGCACTGCTGAAGGTCTTGAGAGACCCTGCAGGTTCCACCAGGCACTCTGAGGATGGAGAGGTAGGATTCAGTGGCACTTCCACTGGTCTTTGTCCCTAAAGACTCTTTTGGGAGTGTTCCCAGCAGAGAGACAAAGTACCACCAGACGGGTGTACCATAGCCCAGAACCTGTAAAACACTCTTCAGCTAGCTCATGTGTTGTACACAGGTACCCAGTTAAGCTCCTTCAGCGGAGCTCAGTGACCAAGGACACATTACAGGCAGACACTCTTTCTCCTTCTTAGCGGGGTCCAGGTACGGCTTCAGTGGCGATGCCAAAGATCAGCGAATCCAGAAAATGGAAAAACAAGCCCCCTTCTGGCTCAGCAGCAACTTTCTAGGATTAAAAGAGTTATGATAAAAAGAAAAAGGGTTTTGCTTCTTTCAAAAAGGAGAGAAAACATTTGTTCTCCTATGACACTAGCAACATAACCGGGGCATGATGGGAGGGGGGCAATACTGGGCTGTACTTACAACTTTTGATTTGTTCCATGAAGGCAGTAGGATAACCCAATGTTCCTAAACACTTCATACAGTTCCTTACTAAACAATTAGGAAATGCTATTTGATTGGGTGACCCTCTAAGTTGGAAGTATGATCCAGAACAAGCAATACATTCTGCCTTGCTGATACTGTCCACTATTTTTTGCATAAGGGAAAAAAAAAAAGAAAAAAAGACTCCAAATTTCATTCATAACAAGTGAACATGAGGCAAGGCTATGGTCAGTAGTAAATTCTCTTCTCAGCAGCCTTACAATCTGCAATGTAAACATACAGCAGGTGCTCTGGGAGGGGGATCAGGGGGAACTCAACTGCTAAGAGAATGACAGTACTTCTGCTGTGAACATTGAGGTTAAATAACTCCAGAGTCTATACCTACACAGGTCAATTGTGGCTTGTTTTTAAGCTCATGTATTGCTTGCTAAGAATAAGCAAATATGTTAATCCCCATAACCTGGTCACAGGTTCACATAAAAAGGGGTAATTTAATTTAGGATAGAAAAAAGTAATTACCGTTTGGCAACACTTTGTCCTAATAATTTCCTGAATTTATACAGAATTAACATTTTATACAGAGCTTTACCAGTTGTCAATCCAGAAGAATGTACTATATATTGTATAGTCATATTCCTACACACCATATAGTGTCTCTACTGAAAATTTAACCTAAACAGCACTTATTAAACCATAAACTTGCCGAAGACCAAAACACGTAACCGCGTACAAAATCCTTTTCTGATGTGACATGCACTTCCACTGTGCATTGTATGTCTGGCAAGCAGGACTACTGCTGCTCAGTCAGCAAAATACATAAAGTCAGAAAAAAAAATCTTATTCTGCTGGAACTTCTGGGAGGTCCTTTGAGTGCAACTTCCTGACATTTTCCATTATTGTGATCAGTAGCACCACAAACATTGTCATGTGACAGTCTGCCTGCATATTACTAACAAAGCCAACAGTAGTTTTTGGATAATTCATTGTAATGGCAGAACATCCAAAACGAAATCTTAAAAGTGATGCCAAATAATGTATATTTATAAAATATTCCAAGCTACCAAAAATCTAACTGAAAGCAGTTTGTTATGAGAAGCACTGTAGGAAGTTATTACACAATAAGGATAATTGGTCAACATAAATTGATAACAAATGCAAGATTGACATTGTTGTTCTTAATCTGCCTGTCTAGTACTTAAGGTGAACCTTTGAGAGCAATATGTAGGCTGCAACTGCAGGCATTTTTCAAAAGCTTGTTGCCATGATGTAAGGTTGTTCCTCTAATCTGTGGCATTACTTGTACCGGAAACAGAACAAGCATGAAGTGAGTGAAGGCAGAACTTGTGATCCACACAACTTTTCTGCAGTGACTTGAGGTACTAAAGAAGGCAGGTCAGCATGAAAGGCAACTCCTATTTACTGTACTTTCTTTCATCCCTGTGTGCAAATTATCACTAGAACCTTAGTAAATGAACCAAAACATGCCTACACATTTCTTCAGCTCTTTTCTAGGGTACACTGGAGCCCTCAAACACAGGGCATATACAAATGCCAGTTTTAACTATGATGGTTGCACTTGGCCCCACCTCCTCCTTTCCCTCATGAATGTTAGTTCAGTTGCCAGCCAACCAGTGCCAACTTTCTACTGGCAGCACAGTGGCGTAATGGCTAGCGCTTCCAGTTGCCTTGACTTATTTTTTACAGATACATCGTGGCAGTAGCCATTTCCTCAAACAAGTGCAGAACTGACTTATTCCAGAGCTAGGTTTAGCTTTACTAGCCCAGAACAAATCTGTGGCACCAGTCTGGCACTGGTAACGTCCATCATATCCTAACCACACCGATGTCTTGCTTTGTTGAAAGACTCCCTTTAAAATCACCATATGTGGAGAATATGGTAAACATCTTGTTCAGCTAAAAAATAGGATTTTGGTACTCACCGTAAAATCCTTTTCTCTCCGTTCATTGAAGGACACAGGGAACAGATCGGAGATCATGTACTGTAGGGTAATAGCGCCACCTGCAGGAGAAGGACGCTAGGCACAAAAAAACTAAAGACCAATTACAGCCTAGGGGCGGCCCCTGCCGGTGGCCAAACCCCCCACCTACTGAGAAGTCTCCAGTTTAGTAACAAGCAGTAAAGGAGTACACACCCACATAGAGGGGCGGGCCCTGTGTCCTTCAATGAACGGAGAGAAAAGGATTTTACGGTGAGTACCAAAATCCTATTTTCTCTCCCGTTCATTGAAGGACACAGGGAACAGATCGGAGATCATGTACTGTAGGGACGTCACAGAGCAGTACCAAAAAAAGAGTGGTGGGCCAATCCAACTAAACAAAAAAATCCCCTCAAACGGCCGCCTGCAACACTTTGCGCCCCAAACCAGCATCCGCAGATGCCAAAACATCCACCTCATAAAACTTGGCAAAGGTGTGAACAGAAGACCAAGTCGCGGCCTTACAAACCTGAGAAACGGAGGCAACATGACGAAAAGCCCAAGATGCCCCAACAGCCCTTGTAGAATGGGCCGTAACAGAAAAAGGAGGCTCACGCCCCTTAATGGCATACACCTGAGAGACCGTGTCACGAATCCATTGAGAGATGGTAGCCGGCGAGGCAGCCCGGCCCTTCCGGGGGCCATCTGCAACGACAAACAGGGAATCCGATTCCCGAAACGCAGCCGTAGCACTCAGATAAACTCGGATGGCGCTGACCACGTCCAGACAGTGCAGCGCCTTCTCCTTCCTGTGGACAGGCTTCGGACACAAGGAAGGCAGGACAATGTCCTCATTGAGATGGAAAGCCGAAACTACCTTCGGCAAGAAAGACGGCCGAGGCCGCAGAACCACCTTGTCCCGATGCAGGACCAGCAACGCGGACGAGCAAGATAGAGCCGCCAATTCCGAAACCCTGCGGATCGAGGTGAACGCGACCAAAAAGGCCACTTTTTGAGAGAGAGTCAGAATCGGAATGTCAAGCAGAGGCTCAAAGGGAGATTCCTGCAACACTGAGAGCACCAGATTCAAATCCCACGGCGGCAACGGGGAGCGAACAGGGGGAACGATATGTGTGACCCCCTGCACAAAAGTGCGAACGAAGGCGTTGGAAGCTATCGGCCGCTGAAAAAGGACAGTCAAGGCCGAAATCTGGCCCTTGATCGTACTCAAGGCCAAACCCTGATCCACACCTCGCTGTAAAAAGGCGAGGATCCTGGCAACGGAAAACAAACGAGGCGGAAATCCCACCGACTCACACCAGGCAAAATAAGCCTTCCACGTTCGATGGTAAATCCGTCGTGACACAGGCTTGCGAGCCCGCAACATCGTAGAAATAACCGCATCCGAGAGACCACGATCCCTCAACACCTGGCTCTCAACAGCCACGCCGCCAAAGCCAACGACGGTAAAGACGGATGGAACACCGGACCCTGAGATAGAAGATCTGGACAGAGCGGCAGGCGCCAGGGGACGTCCGCCACTAACCGAACCACATCTGAGTACCACGCCCTCCTCGGGCAATCCGGAGCCACGAGGATGACCGGGACGCCTTCCACTGTGACCCTGCGAAGAAGACGCGGCAACAGATACAGTGGACGGAACGCGTAAATCAGACCGTAGCAATCCCACGGCGCCACCAGGGCGTCCACCGCATCCGCCAAAGGATCCTGGGTCCTGGCCACGAACCGATCGACCCGCCGATTGAGGAGAAACGCCAGGAGATCCACGTCCGGGAACACCCAGCGAAGACAGAGCTGGTGAAACACCTTCGGATGTAGCATTCATTCCCCCGGGTCCACTGACTGGCGGCTGAGATAGTCTGCCTGCCAATTGTCCGCGCCCGGAATGTACACGGCGGAGAGAGCCGGAACATGCACCTCCGCCCAAGATAGAATTCTTTCCACTTCCCGAGCCGCGGCCACACTTCTTGTGCCGCCCTGATGGTTGACGGCTGTGGCGTTGTCCGACTGAACCCGGACCGACCGTCCCTGAAGACGGTCCGTCCAATGAAGAAGGGAGAGACGGATCGCCCGAAGTTCCAGTACGTTGATCGAAAGCCGAGACTCCTCCGACGACCAACGGCCCTGAGCCGTCCAAACGTCCAGGACTCCCCCCCAGCCCAACAGGCTGGCATCCGTGGTGACCACCGTCCAGTGAATGGGAAGGAAGGACTTGCCCAACACCAGGGACGGAGACCGAAGCCACCAGACCAGGGAGGCCCTCGCCTCCCGAGACAACCGAACCGCCCGGTCCAGCGACAAGGGGGACTTGTCCCACAGCGACAATATGGTCCTCTGCAGAACCCGCGTGTGATGCTGAGCGTAAGGCACCGCTTCGAAGGAAGCCACCATGAGGCCCAGGACCTGCATGCAAGACCGGATCGTTGACCATCGACGTGTCCGCAGTAGCGCCACATGCGAGCTAAGCTTCCGCTTGTGAGCAGAAAAAGAAGGACCAGGCTTCCGCCGCTGGTCCCTGGGCTTTTTCGACTGAGGCAGGAAGGTACTCTTACCGCCCGTCAGATCCTTAATGATCTCATCCAAGGTAGCCCCGAACAGACGCTCCCCCGTAAAGGGGAGCGCCGTCAGAGCCTTCTTGGAAACCAAGAAGGGCCGAATTACACAGGTATTGCAGACCCTGCACCACCTGCTCCATCAGATCGACATAAGCAGGAGACACGTTCTCCTCCGCAAGACCCTGACACAACATCTTCATCCACTCAGTCAAAGTCTGGGAGACCAGGGCCGTAGCCAACACGGGGCGCAGCAGAGCCCCGGAAACCGAGTACATAGTACGCGCCACCGCCTCCGCGTTCCTATCCGAGGGATCCTGAAAGGAAGGCGAATCCTCCACCGGGATGACCCTAGCCTTGTTGAGGCGAGAAACCGGCGGATCCACCGCGGGGGGAGTAGACCACTTAGACAGGAAGGACTCCTCAAAAGGATAGCGAACCGAGAAGCGTTTGGGAACGGTAAACGACTTGCTCGGGCGCTTCCACTCCTTGTAGACAAAATCATCAAAAAAAGGAACGTAAGGGAAAACCTTAGTAGAATGCCTACTCCTGTGCGTCCCAAAAGGAACGTCCCAAAAGCGCCGAAGAGCTCGGAGTCTCCTCAATTTTTAGCGTTTCACGCACAGCGCGAACCAAGGTCGTGACCAATTCACGCTCCTGGACCATAAGGGCGGTCCCCGACTCGTCGTCACTACCAGACTCCGCCTGAGAGGAGTCCCCCTGGTCGTGCTGCGCGGCAGCAGCAGAAATTTCCCCCTCTTCCTCAGAAAGGACCGGTGAGGGGGCCGGCAAAGCGCGCTTTCGTGGGGGGCGCTGCGTCAGCGTGCGCATGGGACGAACCCACAGGCCACCCCGCCGGAGTGGGGCCGTCGTAGCCGACCCACCTCAGCGGGCCTGCATACACTCGCTGGTCATCCAGTGGAGACTCCAAAGATCCGAGACATCCAGCCTGTCGCCCGGACAACACTTGCTAGAAGAATCTTCTGAAAAAATCAGGAAGAAGCAGGTAAGAATACAGAGAAAAAATTCTTAGCTCCTTACTCCTGACGCTAGGCAAAAAACTGGAGACTTGTCAGCAGGTGGGGGGTTTGGCCACCGGCAGGGGCCGCCCCTAGGCTGTAATTGGTCTTTAGTTTTTGTGCCTAGCGTCCTTCTCCTGCAGGTGGCGATATTACCCTACAGTACATGATCTCCGATCTGTTCCCTGTGTCCTTCAATGAACGGGAGAGAAATATTTTCATATATAATAAAACAGAGAGGGAGACACAAAAGATGTATCAATTAATTTAATTTCATCTAGAATACAGCATTTTGGAAATGTAAAAACAAACACAAAAATAGAAAAACTGCATGTAACATTAAAGACATGCATACAATTTTATGAAGCCAAAGATGGTATATGCAGATGGAAAGGTGAAACATTACACACATTTCAAAACCAATATATCAATGCTTGCACACTGGATCCAAAGCAAAGCTGTTCCCCATAATATCCAGGTTCAGCAGGCGAAGCCTTCTGAAAGAGCTCCACTTCTGCTCCGACTTTCTCGGTGTCCATTTACATAAATCATTTCTTGTACACACAATAAAAGAATACAGGGCCATCATTCTGTGACTGATGCTTTCATAAAAGTTATTTTGAATCCGTAATATTTGCATTTTACATGAGCGATGGAAAACAAGACGACACATTTAGACACTATTTGAGCAGCCTTTGTCCCGACAATGATTACAGATAAAGATTGTTGCACATTTAGGCAAATCTTTCAAAGACAGCTTTCTAGATGTGTAGTACCCAACACACATTTTGTACTTTCAGCAAAACACAGTACCATTTAAAAAAAAGGCCACATTCGTTTTGGGTGAAGGGTAATCAGTGAAGTTAACGTCCAAAAATGTCATTGCCTCCATTAAGTAGATTGCCTAGTGATGATCTGCCCTTGCTCTTCTTGTAGGGGTGTTCGAAAATGGGGATGACAAAAGTCTGACAGATCCAGCAATAGATTGGAATCGTTGGAGAGAGCGTAAAGAGCCACTATTGATGTATACCGATAACTGTATGTGGCTGATTAATATAATGTTAGTATTTAACAAATGAACTCCATTTTTTATGTTAAATGCTTTTTTTTTTTTACATTTGACAAGCAGACCAAGCTGACTAGCAAAAATGACAGAAGCAAGACACTACCAGGGCTGCTTGAGCAGTTGCAGCAGCATTTTGGTTAAACCGTATAAATAAAAAGGTACCATTGTAAGCACACCTGCTAGTGTTTATAGTTTGTCCAAACCCCTGTCACTGTCACTTGACTTTTATGTACATGTGGATAAAATGATAAATAATGGCACATTAAATAGTAAGAGTTCATGAATACTATGATAACATGCATCAGCTGCATACAGTTATCAGAATACTGGATTCTTCTTTTAAAGTGCTTCTTTAATAGCAGAACATGCCCACAGTGTTACCCCGCAAAATCACCCTCCAGTCAAGGTGGAGTTCTGAAATAAATACACATTCCTGTGGGGGCTTTTTTTGCCTAAAAAACCCAAGTAAGCAGCCTACCTTAAACTAGAACTGCATGCAAAACCCAATTAGAGCAAAGTATCATGAATAGTTCTTGCTAATTAAAACAGTCAACCAATTATATCTGCATCAGTGTACACACCTTTTTATCTGCAATAAATTTACATACATTCTGAATCCAGAACTTCACAAATAGGAAGGTTTACATTCAA
Organism: Nanorana parkeri; assembly: GCF_000935625.1. Taxonomy (NCBI): domain Eukaryota; kingdom Metazoa; phylum Chordata; class Amphibia; order Anura; family Dicroglossidae; genus Nanorana; species Nanorana parkeri. The sequence goes on from NW_017309335.1 coordinate 56,649, forward strand.
AATCATGACTTGACCATGTCCTCAAACCTTCATATTTTACTGGCCTTAAAGAGTCACCTGCTCATTTGGGGCAGAGTGAAAGTGTCTGCCGATAGCCACCAGCAAGTTATACTCACAGTTCCACACTACCTCTCCACCCTTCTTCAGGCAGGGGTTTACTCAGCACTATTTAGTCCCAGCAATTGGCAACTCAGTCCCAAAAACTGTAACATAGGAAAGGGGGGGGGGGGGGGTTTCAATCAACCC
>NW_017309335.1:57096-60434 GCF_000935625.1 Nanorana parkeri
CATGGGAGAGGGGGGGGGGGGGTTTACATGCACACCCAAACCTAGAAGTCAAGCTCCATCAGAGCTATGGATTAGGGCTCAGTAACCAAAACCTGCTGAGGGGAAGGGGCCATCAGCAGACATTTGGCTTTGAATGGACAGATCACTGGGGACACATTTGTTTGGAGAATTTATTTGCTCAAGTGAAACATTTCTAAAGTAAGTTTATTAAGAAAATAAATAAGGCATTTGCACCTTGATACATTGAAAACCACAAGATCTGCAAAATGTATCATAGGCAAGATCATTCTAAGTGTAACCATTAGCTAAGCGCACACTAGGCAACAGTCTGTAAACCTAGATCAATCAGAAACACCTATGCTGGTCTTTGGCATGTACACGGCCATATTTTCTAAAGCTCCTCCTCAAAAATGTTTAGGAACAAAATTCAGAAAAGGAATCTCTTGCAGCTAGACAATAGGTAAGATTGCACAACTTGGATCAAATTAATAAATAAAACAGATTGATAATAATTGACCTCAACGTGACATGCATTTGTTTCTTTTCCTCTGTTAATAATATGCCACAAGCCTTGCATATTATTACGATTGTAACATATCTTTGTTTTATGTTTTGAGAGGAGCACCATCCACTGAAGGTAGATTACAAATTATACAGCAAACAAAAACACAGGTTGAATGATAATGAAGGAACACCCTACACTGAAAAGCATGATCAAGTGCCTCCCACTAAAACATTCAGTCACTGAAGGAATCTGGTGATAAAGTTCACTTTCCATCCACCCCAAAGGATTTCAATACTGGATCACCACTAGTATGCAAATAGGTTGTGTGTGTTCCAGCTTCTACCCACTAACACAGAATAAAAATGTTTGAGCAAAGTAGAACTAAAGACAAAACAAAAGGAGGGTTATATACCATCAGCCTTTTTACCTTTGGGTCCCATTGGGGAGATGTCCTTTAGCTTCCTGTCAGATAGCCCAGCAGGAAGTGAGAGGTCATCCCTCCTAAAAGGGAAATCTCTGGTGGTCAGCAGGGTAACCAGAACTAGTGTCCCCATTGGAAGATTTACTATCCATTCCTGTTCTGATGACAACCCAAAATTTGGGTTTTTCATTCACTTTCAGTGGAAACAATCACAAAGGACAAATAAGGAGGGTAAATCCCTTATGTAGACACAGACAGCAATAAAGAATAATCCCGCTCCAAAACTAAAACAAAGTTTTGGCTGCAGTTGCACTTTAAGCTAGCCATACACAGCTAGAATTCTCTTGCAGGCTGAACGAGAGAAATCACTCCATTTCCCCATCCATGCTAAACAGCTACCGGATTTGGACAGCCCGCATCTCAGGCAGTCTAAAAACCTGAACTTTTCACCCGGCACTTCCACATCTTTACTCCATTGTGGAGCCTCGAGGTGCCAACAAGGCCACCCATGGCACGGATTTTGGCACATTCAACAGAAATCAGCTGGCATTCGAGCCATGTATGGCCAGCTTTATTCTTAAGAGCAGAAAAGAGGTAATCATGAGTATGCCAGACTTTGCACCACGGCTTGAGGATTGCGTGCATTACTTGCATGCATGGTATTCAAATGTACTTCTCTAAACGTAACTATGTATTGACAAATTTGACAGTGTGAAACAGGGCAGTGAAGTTATGAATAGCGTTTGTCACCTTATTTGTGTCATTAGCCTATACAGACTTTTAAAATATCTCCTGTACCCTGGAAATGCTCATATTTTACCTAATGGCATGGGGTTCAGTTTCCAACTATGAAATGCTCGCTTAAAAACACAACATTGCATGGCTGCTGGAGTTTTTGCATGCCAACAAAGAAAGTTGAACATTCTGGTTTTGGAATATTGAAAATTTGAGTAATCTGCATACGTTAAACCAAACAAAACAAGATAGGAGATAAATAGACAAAGCTAACTTTGCTGCCCTGGCACAGAATATAAACAAAGCCTAACAAGTTTATGGGGGAGTTGCACATAAGTCCAACTCAACCTTCACTGCCACCCCATAAAACAGTAAACATAAAACAAACAGTCACATGACAACACTCTGCTTCTTGTCTGGCAGCAGCTGTGGATGGTCCCTACTGCTACACAGAACAGTGATTACGAATATGTGATTCTGTGCAGCCCCCAGGGGGTGTGCCCATGACAGCCTGGGCTTACAGTAAGTGGGTTGACTGATGGTAAGCATCATTCAACCTGGAAGAGGGCTAGCATCAGACTGGAGCAGTGAGTCTGCATGGGACAGTGCCAGAAAGGAGGCGAGTTTACTTATTTAACTTTTACTGCAATGGTGGAATAGAGCTTTAGGTCTCTTTTTCACTGAAAATATTATAACCATTAGCTAACAACTACTGCAAAGGAACTCTAACAACCCCCTAATTGGCTGTATGTCTTGACCTATATATTGTGCTCCAAAACAGACACACAGAAGTGCTAAAATAGAGAGAAATTAATAAACAAAAGCGCCAAAACTAGGATTTGCCAAAGTGGATATGGACATACATATATATATTTTTCTATTTAGATCGCATCTATTAAATAAGTTAAAAAAATGGTAAATGAGAAAAGAAAAAAAAAAATATATGACTTTGGCACAAACAGTTTGTTTGTTTGCTAATGACCGTTGCAGTCTTACTGCATCTTCTCCAAAGCCACCAAGTGCAGTCTCTTTTTACAATTAGTATAAAAATAGATATGCTTACTGCATAAAAAAAAAATAAACAAAAATAAAAAATAACTTAGTTTGCTGCCTACATTTGATGACCACAGGCAACCTATAGTTATAGGTTAACAGTGAAATTAATACGTTCGAATATAGAAATAACCAGCATGATGGAAAATCCTAAAAGAATTCCAGCATTCTGCAGGAGAAAATATCCCCACCGGCTACAGCCATGGTCGCTCGCATCATTGTGCAACATCTCGGGTACCTGCAAACAGACAACAATGATATGCTTCAGTACAGGGGCCAAATAAACATTTTACATGTCCTAACACACATGGTCACATCACTAGGATACAATATTTCATACTGTATACCAATTCAGCGTTATTATGCAATATATACAGCATAGTCATTCATACAATGTTACAGAGTACACCGGTGTCTAAAAAGATAAGGAATAATATGATAGAAAAGTACTGGAAAAACAATATCACAATGTTAAATAACAGCTACACTATATTGAACACGGATAGGAGTATATCTTAATAAAGTGCAGTGGATGTTGGAAGAGAGATAGGCATAGACAGGGGATAGATCAAACGTTTGTCTTTCCGCAAGGTGGCAATCCAGCAATATGACTTCTGCTGCTCA
>NW_017309335.1:60476-64608 GCF_000935625.1 Nanorana parkeri
CCCTCTCCCCTGATTTTTTTATTTTTTCCCTAAGACTGCATAGAAACATCAAGTTCAAATACTATGGCAAATGCTTCTATCAATTCTGCCTTTGTGCTTAATGGATGAGCTTTGAGTTCGAGTCAACAGAAAGTTCAACTCGAGCTCTAGCTTAGGTTTGCTGAATGGGCGAACTAAATGGCCAGATTTGGCTGCACAAATGAACCTCTGGCTGCTGCAATCAGATTTGATTCATTCAGTGCTGCTATTACTCATCATGACCATATTTGGTCAATGACATCACCCAAGATACCCAGCCAGTTTGTTGACATTCATCAGCCTGCGGCAAGGCTGCAGCTAGAGTATCGGTGTTAGAGGATCGTTGTTGCAGGTCGTCCTGTTGTGACGTTGATCATTGTGATTGAAGATAGATCTGCATCGCTGGAGATGTGATTAACACTGGATTAACATTGACTTTTTTTAATGAAAGGACTTATTACCGATTCACATAGAGCACGTGTCAAACATAAGGACCAGGTTATTTCACGTGGCCCTTGCACCTCTCCTGCAGCTTTTTAAAAAATGTAATCACTAAAATGCCATTTAGTTTTAGTCATCTGAATTGTTTTAGTTTTAGTCAACTAAATATCATAAGATTTTAGTTGACTAAATCTACAGGAGATTTACTCTACAAAAATCTAGTGGGTTTAGTTAAAGAGTAATTTAAGAATTTCTCTACAATTTCCAATCTCATTACATACTCCTGGAGTAAACATCTGTTAACCTGTTATGACTTATAGTATTAAGGTTTGAACATGCAATACAGACACAGATTTAACTGTTGTGATATATAACATGTCTTTATTTAGATTAAACCAAGTCTTATAAAGAAACAATAATATTGAGCATTTTTTTACTTCACATAGCCCACCTGAGAGTCCACACAGCCCACCATAGAACCTGCACAGCCACATGAGAGCCCACACAGCCCACTATAGAACCTGCACAGGCACCTGAGAGTCTGCACGGCCCACCACAGACCCCGCATAGCTCATCTGAGAGTCCGCATAGCCCACCATAGAACCTGCTCAGCCACCTGAGAGACTCCACTCTTACACTTGAGTTTGACACCCCTGACGTAGATGGTGGGAACCATTATCTTAAGAGGGCTGGCAAATTCAGATTCAGACCCCAATAAGGATAAGGGTCTGGTATGGATTTTTAAGTTTTATCCATTTCTATTGCATTGGATTCCTACTTCAGATTGATATCAGAAGTAATTTAGCTGCAAATGTATTTGTTTTTTCTTCCTGAATGCCATGGAGGGAAGGAGGGAATAAGCCCACAGTGACCACATTTGATCTTGGTTGTCACCACTACTAAGTGTCTAGAGACCTCATATATCACAGTACGGTATTCTGAATATTACAACATATGTACTTACCATATCAACAAAAGCCACATACATGAATAACCCTGCTGTTAGAGCAAAGATCCACATTGAAACATTCTCTGCATAGTGGCCTATAAGAATCCCAGTTATCATACCCAGGTACGAGAGCATAGCAGATAGAACGTTGTATAACACAGCTTGTTTTACAGTCATTCCAGCTTTCAGAAGGATGGCAAAATCCCCTAGAAGAAAGTTTGAGGAAACAATGTCACTAGATTAAAGCAGAAAAGCACACATATGAGAAAAGACAGATCAGCATTCTTTAGAGTTTATGAACAGCAGACATTCCAGACTAAAATAAGCTTAAAAGCTTAAATACTACAAAGGCATAGGAGTCACACGTATTGGCCTCAGCATGAAGTTATTGGAGTAGTGTGGTGTATGCGGTGTTCAGGCATGAATAAAAGAATATGTTAATTAAAAAGTAATTTTTTAGGACAGGCTTCTAACTGTAATAAATGGAACCTGTGGCATGCACACACATGGGACAAACTGGCCACTTCATTATATTTGGGAGATGGATTACCACTAGGGATGCACCGATATATCGGCCGCCGAAACATATTGGCCGAAAATGGCACTTTTGGCATAATCCTGAAAGTGGCATTTTACTGCCGATACATCGGCGCATCCCTGCTTTCTTTCCTCCCCGCTGGGCACTGCTCTATGTCCCAGCGGGGAGAAGAGAAAGTGACAGCCAGCCGAGCGCTGCGGTGGAGAGCGCTGTGAGCGGCCGGTGTCTCCTCCCACACCGCTCTGCCGCCTATCACAGTCCGGCAGAGCGGTGTGTGGGCGGAGACAGTGCTGTCACAGGAGGCTGAGCTTTCCTCTCTACACTGCTCGATCAGCCTAAAAAAATAAAAAAAAACATTTTCGGTATCGGCCTGACATTTTTAAAAATTTCGGTTTCATTTCAGTTTTAAAATTTCCATTTCGGTGCACCTCTAATTACCACCATTCTTTGAATTAGCCTTACAAATGGGATACACTATGTGGTTTTAAAAGCTCTGATTAGTCTGGCCACTAATGAGCCAAAACTTAAGCACTGATATGGTGCCAAAGGCTACTGTATCCCACAGACTATTAGTACTATATTAATAAATAAACCCTTAACTGCATTAAGTCAAAGTCTTGAAAAGACAGTATAAATGCAAGAGATACCTCCATTAAATCAATCGCATATTTATTATGTTAGCATCTTTGCCATCATACAATAGTTAATGTGACAGGTCTGGACTGGGCCCCTTTATTAAAGTAGATTCTGCCTTAATAAAAGAGGTCCTATAAAGTCCTGAAGTATTGGCTACTGTATGGTGACAATGATGGCATTAATAAATATTGGCATTCAAATATTATTTACATGCTTCTTGGAGCTGTTCATCTCATCACTTCAGCACCCAATACCCGCAAGTGACCATATGATGTGCAAATGACATCCTCCATGAACAATCACAAAGCTATTAAGATACAGCAGTGTAGTGAAGGCTTACCCAATTCATGTGGTAGTTCATGACAGAAAACCGCTACAGACGTACTTAATCCACTGGATAAGCCTTCAGTAAAGGCGGCTCCTGTAATTTAAAGCAACCGTTAACATACCCCCATGTATTCCTTGAATGCAAATAATGAAAACGTAATACCTTAAAGTAGTATTGAACTCTCAAACTTATTTTTATAATTAATCCAAATCAAAACAAATATACACTGTGACAATCTGCTGAGCTATAGAAAAACGTTTATTACCTGCACAGTAAGTTATTCATGTACAATTACTGATCATTCGTTTGAATGAAAAAGTAGTCTTACATTTTTTTTTTTAGGTATACACAGCAACAAAAAAAAAAAAATCAGCTTAATATAAATAATCTTTTGAATATGTGCCAATGCTTTAAAAATTAAACTTCTATGTACAATTTGCACTTGTACAAGTTTGTGTGAGCCATATTTGCCAAGTACATATGAAGGCGCTGTTTTCTGCTTTATCATGCTACAGAGTGATTGTGCTTCTCAAAATGGAAGCCTAGAAGTTACCCGTGCTTCAGAGACTGTTATGGGGCCAAATAATGCAATTCAAACAAAGCAATTTAACAGCGTATATGAGGGATGCACCGATATATCGGTCGCCGAAACATATCGGCCGAAAATGAGCTCTGCAAGCAGCCGGCGTCTCTCCTCCCACACCGCTCAGCCGCCTATCACATTCGGCAGAGCGGTGTGGGGGCGGAGACAGCCCGCACTGTCACAGGAGGCTGGGTTCTCCTCCCTGCTCCGCTCGCTCAGCCTCCTGTGACAGCGTGTCAGAGAGGAGAACGGTACAAACACAGTGATCGCTGAGTGTTTGTACATAATTAAAAGGACAGAGTATGTGGACTATATCCTCAATTATGAATGAATGTGAGTGATCTACATCACCTCCTGTTCATTCATAGTTGTAGTTATAGTAAACATACTATGTTATCAATGAACAGGAACACTCAGTATAGAGGATTCCTGTTCATTGATAACAGGGGATACAGAAGACAAAGTCCTCTATCTCTTTTTCTATTTTAAAAGGGAAATATCAGGGGTCTGTTTAGACTCTTAATATTTCCCTGAAGCCCCTAAAAGTTTAAAATATTTAATAAAAAAATGAATTAAAAAAAAACGTTTATAAAAAATAAATTAAAATATAAAAAAAATTAAAATAAAATAAAAAAAAAA